>NW_028318854.1:1977500-2213234 GCF_062004578.1 Staurois parvus | reverse complement strand
AACACCTGAAGTTGATCATGCAGGTGTATTTAGGGGATGGCCAGACCTGCAGTCTCTGCCTTGGTGTGTGTTTTTCCTGGGCCCTGTATCTTGTTCCTGCATCCCTGTCCCTGTTCCTGTTCCTGTCTCTGTCTGATTCGTTGCTGACCCTGCCTGATCCGGACCTCTGCTGACTTCTCCTGTTTATCCCTGGCTTGTGACCCCGACCATTCTCTGCCTGACCCCCTGTACCTACCTGCCCGATTTTTATTGACCCGGCCTGCCTGACAACGCTTGCATTGTATGTACTGTTATCTGTGGGTGGTTTGGTTCGTTTGCACTGTGTTATGTTTTAGTATTGCACTGCGTTTATGTTTGTATTGTTAGTCTTTAATAAATTATATTGTTTATAACTTATCTGAAGCCTGCGTTTCCCTGCGTCAGTTCACATACCTCTGGTCACACCCCGGAGCCCTGACAGTTTAATTTGAGCTGGCTTTTTTAATCTGAGCTGCCTTGTTTAAACTGAATTTGCGTTGAGCTAAACCTCCTTATTTAATATGAACTGCCTTTGAGCTGAACTGCCTTGTTTAATCTGAACTCCTTCTGAGCTGAACTGCCTTTGAGCTGAACTGCCTTGTTTAATCTGAACTCCCTTTCAGCTGAACTGCCGTGTTTAATCTGAACTGCCTTGTTTAATCTGATCTGCCGCTGATCTGAACTGCCTTGTTTAATCTGAACTGCCTTGTTTAATCTGAACTGCCTTGTTTAATCTGAACTGCCATTGAGCTGAACTGCCTTTGATCTGAACTGCCATGTTTAATCTGAACTGCCTTTGAGCTGAACTGCCGTTGAGCTGAACTACCGTGTTTAATGTGAACTGCCGTTTTTAATGTGAACTGCCTAGTGTAATGTGAACTGCCGTTGATCTGAATTGCCATTAAGCTGAACTGCCTTGCTTAATCTAAATTGCCTTGTTTAATGTGAACTGCCTAGTTTAATGTGAATTGCCGTTAAACTGAACTGCCTTGTTTAATCTGATCTGCCGTTGAGCTGAACTGCCTTGTTTTAATCTAAACTGCCGTTGAGCTGAACTGCCTTGTTTTAATCTGAATTGCCTTGTTTTAATCTGATCTGCCTTGTTTTATCTGAACTGCCTTGTATAATGTGAACCGCCGTTGAGCTTAACTGTTTTGTTTAATTTTACCTGCCTTGTTTAATCTTACCTGCCATTGATCTGAAATGCCTTTTGAGCTGAACTACCTTGTTTAATCTGAACTGCCTAGTTTAATCTGAACTGCCATTGAGCTGAACTGCCTTTGATCTGAACTGCCGTTGAGCTGAACTGTTTTGTTTATTATGAACTGCTGTTGAGCTGAACTACCTTGATTGAGTTGAACTGCTTTGTTTAAACTGAACTGCCGTTGAGCTTAACTGCTTTGTTTAATCTGAACTGCCGTTGACCTCACCCACCAATGCTGACACAGCTTGGATGAAGGTCAGAATGCTAGCAAGAGGACGCCGCTCCTCAAAAAATAAATATTATTCATCAGTCACAGTGTTGGAATTGGGAAAATATCTTCAATTTGTTAGTTTTCAATTTTTTTAACTCTGCCATGGCCGGTCCTAAGCCCATGCTGTGAAAATAGGAAGGTTGGGTGCTAAGACAGTAAACCAGCCCTGTAAAAAAAAGTGCCACTATATTTCGAGTGAAAGGTAGACGTTCACTGCACCTGGGACTGGACAATTCCTCCCCGTCAGCTACAGCGTGGGGGAGGGGCGTGGACTCCAATTATCAGGGATCCCCTCGATCCCCGCCGCGATGATCCTGGTGCAGGCGCAGTGCACCGCCCTGTGCAGGGACACGGGCACTAGGTCCGGGCAGGCCGCGGCGTTCGAGTTTGCGCATGCGCAGTAGAAGCCGCGGCCGCCCGCTGGGCACCAATGGCAGCGCAGGGCGGGATATTTAAATGTCCCTGAGCTGTCATTCAGTGCCTTCTGGCCCTACCTGTATCCTGCGAATCTGAACCTGTGCCTAGTAAGTTATTTGACCCGGATTGCTCTTGACCTGCTGCTTTCTCCTGCCCAGACCCTTTCTTTGCCTGACCTCTCTTCTGAATGCCCCTCATTAGATCTGACCTGCTGTTGCTGACCTGGCGTGTGACGATTCTCTGTCCGCTCCCTTGTACCATACCGTCCTCTACGTTACCAACTCGGCCCGTCTGACTTCGCACTTGCTCAGTCATCCATCCCATCGGGGTCACCCGACCTCCTCACATCTGGCTCTCCCTGGTTGGAGCCCCTGGCGAACACCCCTACCATTGACAGGTGTGCTCAGTAGTGGCGACCTGGTCCTGGGGTACTCCAAGTCCATCCCCACCATCAGGGGCTCTGGTGAACAAGTACCCTGGGGCTTAGACTTCGCGCTCTGGGCACGCCTGACCAGTGGAGTGCTAGTGGTGCCGCTCGGCGGTCCCTCACAGTACCAGAAGACCATGACTGAGCCTCGAGGAGGACCCTCCCCGATGGAGGAGGTTTGCAGACTCCTGGCTACCCTCACGCAAGCAGTAAACGTGTTACAGGACAGATGTTTGCAGATTGAGAATCGGTTCCAGGCCTGCACCATATCTGCTCCTGTTTCACAAGCCCCGGCTCCTGCACCCCCAGTCGCAGCAGCCCATGAGCCAGCTCCCGGGCCTTCCGCATCACTCCCTGTGGCAGAACCCCGAGTACCCTTACCCGAGCGCTTCCACGGGGATCGCACACGCTTCCGGTCATTCCGTGACTCCTGCCTGCTCTATTTTGAACTGCAACCATGGACTTTTCTGACAGAATCGGTGAAAGTGGGGTTTGTTATCTCCCTGTTGCAGGGTGAACCCCAAGACTGGGCCCACCGACTAAGGGGAAATAACGATCCCCATCTGGTTTCAGTTGACAATTTTTTTAATGCTATGGCCATCTTATACGATGATCCACAACGGGTAGCCTCGGCCGAGGCCACATTATACGCACTCCGACAAGGTCGGCGAGCGGCTGAGGAATACGCCTCTGACTTTAGGCGTTGGATGGGGGACACTCGCTGGAACGAGTTTGCGCTTTTGCACCAGTTCCGTATGGGCCTATCAGAGGCTCTGAAAGACGAGCTCGCCCGGGTGGAGGTGCCCGAGACATTAGAGGACTTGATTGCATTAACCATTAAAATTGACCATAGACTACGGGAGCGCAGATTGGAGAGGTCTGGTCAGGGTCGTGGAAATACCTGGGGGTCATTTCAAGGATCCAGTCAAACTATTAGGCCAAACATCCAGAACCTGCCATCTGAGGATGCTCCCAAACCCATGCAGCTAGGCCTGGCACGGCCTAAGCTACCGCCAGAGGAACGCCAGCGCAGACGCTCCCAGAACCTGTGTCTCTACTGCAGTGAAGCTGGTCACATGGTACGTTCCTGCCCGCAGAAACTGAGTAAGTTCACCTCATCTTCTTTATCTATTGGCAATATGAATCCGTCCCAATACTTAGTTGTGCCCCTCTCCTTTCAGCTTTCAGAAAGGACCGTGGAGGTGACGGCCATAGTTGATTCGGGGGCATGCAGCTGTTTTGTGGATATCAATTTTGCTCACCGGCAGGGTATCCCCTTCCGTCCAAAGGAGAAGGGGTTTCACATCTTTTTGGCTGATGGTTCCCTGATAAAATCAGGGGTGGTTAACCAGGAGACCCCTTCCATTGTTACTTCCATCGCCGGCCAGCACCGGGAGCTCCTCCGCCTGGATGCTATTGCATCACCCCTTTTCCCAGTCATTCTGGGGCTCCCATGGTTGCGGACCCATAACCCCCAAATTAACTGGGAAACTGGGGTAGTCTCGTTCCCTTCCCCATACTGTCGGGAACTGTGCCGAACTTCGGGCCCGGAGGTCCCCCAGGTCCTCCTGTGCTCTGAAGGGGACGCCAGCCTAAAACAAGTGATTCCTGCAGCCTATCATGAGTTTCTTGATGTGTTCAGTGAACGGGGAGCAGATACTCTTCCCCCCCACTGGCCGTATGACTATCCTATTGACCTGTTACCGGGTTCAGAAATTCCCTTTGGGCGAATTTTTCCCCTTTCTGAGCTGGAATTAAGGGCCCTGAAGGACTATATTGAGGACAGCCTCCGGAAGGGATTCATCCGTCCCTCCACTTCTCCAGCAGGTGCAGGGATCTTTTTTGTAGAAAAAAAGGACAAGACCTTGAGGCCATGTATTGACTATCGGGAACTGAATAGGGTCACAATCAAGAATCGTTACCCACTACCACTGGTACCTGAATTATTCCAGAGTTTAAAGGCTGCAGTAGTGTTTACCAAGCTGGACTTAAGGGGAGCCTACAACTTGGTTCGCATAAGAGAGGGGGATGAGTGGAAAACGGCCTTCCGCACCCATTTTGGCCTTTTCCAATACCTGGTCATGCCTTTCGGGTTGTGCAATGCACCGGCCACCTTCCAGTACTTTGTAAACAACATCTGTAGGGACTTCCTGGATATCTTTATCATCGTCTACTTAGACGACATTTTGATTTTCTCATCCTCTCTGGGGGAGCACAGGGTACATGTAACAAAGGTGTTGGGGCGGTTGCGGCAGCATGGGTTATACGCTAAAGCAGAGAAATGTTGCTTTGAACAGTCTAGCATTACATTTCTGGGCCTGATTATCTCCACCGCGGGGGTCGCAATGGACCCTCAGAAAGTCTCTGCGATCCTAGATTGGCCTGAACCCACGGACAGGAAAAGCGTCCAACGATTTATCGGGTTTGCAAACTTCTACCGGAAGTTCATCAAGAACTTCTCGGGTCTGGTCTCCCCATCACTCAGTTAACCAAGCTTGGGACACGATTCAGATGGACGCCAGAGGCACAGGAAGCTTTTGAAGCATTAAAGAAGTTATTCACCTCGGCACCCATTCTGGGTCACCCTGATGCCTCCCTGCCCTACATCTTAGAAGTAGATGCGTCAGAGAACGCGGTTGGCTCCATTCTTTCCCAGCAAAAGGGCGCCAAGGAATTACTTCACCCAGTAGCATTCTTCTCACGGAAACTTACCCCTGCGGAGAAGAATTACGACATTGGCGATCGAGAACTACTGGCTATCAAGACAGCATTAGAGGAATGGAGGTACCTGCTGGAAGGTGCCTCACACCCCATCCTGATATTCACAGACCACAAGAACCTGGAATATCTGAGGACCGCCAAACGTTTGCGCCCACGACAAGCGAGATGGACATTGTTTTTCTCAAGGTTCCATTTCCACATCACGTACAGGCCGGGATCAAAAAATACGAAGCCAGACGCATTGTCACGCATGTACGAGGACGCCAAGGAGATCCCAGTACCTGACACTATTCTGCCTGCAGGAAACTTCTTGGCCCTCCAGACGAACCTTCGCTCCGAGATAATGAGAGCATCCACAGCCATGTCTACCTCCGATGGGGCGCCCCTCCAGAACAAGGGGGGACTCTTATGGAGGGAGGACCGGATTGTGGTGCCGGAGGAAGCCCGAACCCTAGTCCTGGGACATTGCCACGACTACCCAATGGCAGGACATTTTGGCCCGGTCAAGACCCTGGAACTTCTCCGACGTTCCTTCTGGTGGCCAGACATGGCCAAGGATTGTAAGAACTACGTGGGCTCCTGTGTCATCTGCCAGAGGAACAAGCCTTCGAGGAATAAGGCGTGGGGTCTGCTACGTCCGTTACCCATCCCTGAACGGCCCTGGCAGAAGATCTCTATGGACTTCATAGTCGAGCTTCCACCTTCACTTGACCACACAGCAATTCTCGTGGTCGTGGACCGTTTATCCAAAATGGCCCACTTCATACCATTACGGAAGACTCCATCGGCAGCCGAGACGGTGCAAGTTTTTATTCGAGAAGTTGTAAGACTGCATGGGGTCCCTGAAGACATCGTCTCGGACCGAGGGGTGCAATTTACCTCGAGATTTTGGAGGGCATTGTGCAAAGCCCTGGATATCAAACTATCCCTTTCCTTGGCATTTCACCCTCAGACCAATGGACAGACCGAAAGGACCAATCAGACCCTGGAGCAATGCTTGCGATGTTACACATCATTTACTCAGGACAACTGGGTGCCACTTCTTCCTTTGGCGGAATTTGCGTATAACAACGCTTGCCATTCAGCAACAGGGCAGTCCCCGTTCTTCTCCAACTATGGGTTTCACCCTGTCTTCCTCCCGGATCTGGTCCCGGAATGCCCAATTCCAGCAACACAGGATGCACTAACTTTTTTCTCTTCGAACAATAAGAAACTACAGGAAGCCATCAGTCAGGCCCAAGAAGATTACAAAAAGGCTTTTAATAGGAAACGAAGAGGAGATCTGGTGTTGCGGCCCGGAGAGAAGGTTTGGCTGGCTACATCTAACTTGAAGATGCTCTGCCCTTCGAAAAAGTTGGGACCTAAATTTATAGGCCCTTTTTGCATTAAGCGGATGGTCAATGAAGTGGCCTATGAACTTGTTCTCCCTGAGACACTCAAGATCCACCCAGTCTTCCACGTGTCCCTGCTGAAGCCGGTAGTCCCCGATGCCTTCCCGGAACGAGAATCCAGGCCCCCGGAAGCCATAACAGTCAAAGAGGAAGAAGAATTTGAGGTGGAAACAATCCTGAAGTGCCGAAGAAGGGGGGGCCAGACCCAATTTCTTATCAAGTGGAAAAGCTACGGCCCTGAGGACAATTCTTGGGAACCAGCCCATAATGTCCATGCACCCAGACTTGTCCGGAGGTTTCTTTGTGACCACCCGTGGTGGAGAGATCGGGTGGGCATCCGGAGGTTGCCCGTAGGGGGGGGCAATGTCAGGGATCCCCTCGATCCCCGCCGTGATGGTCCCGGCGCAGGCGCAGTGCACCGCCCTGTGCAGGGACACAGGCACTAGGTCCGGGCCGGCCGCGGCGTTCGAGTTCGCGCATGCGCAGTAGAAGCCGCGGCCGCCCGCTGGGCAGGGCGGGATATTTAAATGTCCCTGAGCTGTCATTCAGTGCCTTCTGGCCCTACCTGTATCCTGCGAATCTGAACCTGTGCCTAGTAAGTTATTTGACCCAGGTTGCTCTTGACCTGCTGCTTTCTCCTGCCCAGACCCTTGCTTTGCCTGACCTCTCTTCTGAATGCCCCTCATTAGATCTGACCTGCTGTTGCTGACCTGGCGTGTGACCCGACGATTCTCTGTCCGCTCCCTTGTACCATACCGTCCTCTACGTTACCAACTCGGCCCGTCTGACTTCGCACTTGCTCAGCCATCCTCCATCCCATCGGGGTCACCCGACCTCCTCACATCTGGCTCTCCCTGGTTGGAGCCCCTGGCGAACACCCCTACCACTGACAGGTGTGCTCAGTAGTGGCGACCTGGTCCCGGGGTACTCCAAGTCCATCCCCACCATCAGGGGCTCTGGTGCACAAGTACCCTGGGGCTTAGACTCCGCGCTCTGGGCACGCCTGACCAGTGGAGTGCTAGTGGTGCCGCTCGGTGGTCCCTCACACCAATGCTGTTAAGGCAAGAAAACATAAGCCATGCCTACTCAAAGCTTATTGGTGACAGAAAAGAGGCGGGGCCTGATCTAGGTTCCGCTTGAGAGGCAGCAAATCAGGTGCGTGGTGTGAAAGCGGAGCTCTTGAGGCTCAATATGCGATTGGCCAACTATATAGCGGTTGTGTTTGGGTGATCATACAGAAATTCTTCCCCGTCAGCTGCAGCGTAGGGGACGGGGTGGGGGCTCTGAGGCTGTTAAGGTAAGAAAACATAAGCCACGCCTACTCAACCTCACAGCACTCCACGTTCCAGGGATGACCAGCGATCAGCAGACAGGGAACCTCACGGCACTCGGCGTTCCAGGGACGACCAGCAATCAGCAGACATGGATGACCAGCGATCTGCAGACAGGGAACCTCATGGTACGTGGCGTTCCAGGGATGACCAGCGATCAGCAGACAGGGACAACCAGCGATCAACCACGGCTCTCAGGTAGGGACACGGCATGCTTGCAGGGGCTCGGCAGGGTCTTGGCCGTGGGGTCTGTTTAATCTGAATTGCCTTGTTTAATGTGAACTGCCTTGTTTAATGTGAACTGCCTTGTTTAATCTGAGCTGCCTTGTTTGAGCTGAACTGCCTTGTTTGAGCTGAACTGCCTTGTTTGAGTTGAACTGCCTTGTTTGAGATGAACTGCCTTGTTTGAGCTGAACTGCCTTGTTTAATTTGAGCTGGCTTTTTTAATCTGAGCTGCCTTGTTTAATCTGAATTTGCGTTGAGCTAAACTACCTTTATTTAATATGAACTGCCTTTGAGCTGAACTGCCTTGTTTAATCTGAACTCCTTCTGAGCTGAACTTCCATGTTTAATCTGAACTGCCATGTTTAATCTGAACTGCCATGTCTAATCTGAACTGCCTTGTTTAATGTCAACTGCCTTGTTTAATGTGAACTGCCTTGTTTAATCTAAACTGCTTTGTTTAATCTGAACTGCTTTTGAGCTGAACTGTCTTGTTTAATGTGAACTGCCTTGTTTAATCTGAACTGCCTAGTTTAATCTGAACTGCCATTGAGCTGAACTGCCTTTGATCTGAACTGCCATTGAGCTGAACTGCCGTTGAGCTGAACTGCCTTGTTTATTATGAACTGCTGTTGAGCTGAACTACCTTGATTGAGTTGAACTGCTTTGTTTAAGCTGAACTGCCGTTGAGCTTAACTGCTTTGTTTAATCTGAACTGCCGTTGACCTCACCCACCAATGCTGACACAGCTTGGATGAAGGTCAGAATACCAGCCAGAGGACGACGCTCCTGCCGCTCAAAAAAGAAACATCCTTCTGCAGTCACAGCGTTGGAATTGGGAAAGTATCTTCAATTGGTTAGCTTTCCATTTTTTTAACTCTGCCATGGCCGGTCCTAAGTCCGTGCTGCGAAAAGAGGAAGGTTGGGTGCTAGGACAGTAAACCAGCCCTGTAAAAAAAAGTGCCGCTATGTTTCGAGTGAAAGGAAGACGTTCACTGCACCTGGGACTGGACAAGTGTGGCTAGCAGAAGGTTTAACAGGGTAACATGGGAACGAGACTTATCATGATATGATAAAGTATATATAGTTATATACGCCTATAGTTTACCGTACGCCATGATCTCACCCACCAATGCTGACACAGCTTGGATGAAGGTCAGAATACCAGCCAGAGGACGACGCTCCTGCCGCTCAAAAAAGAAACATCATTCAGCAGTCACAGCATTGGAATTGGGAAAATATCTTCAATTTGTTAGCTTTCCATTTTTTTAACTCTGCCATGGCCGGTCCTAAGCCCGTGCTGCGAAAAGAGGAAGGTTGGGTGCTGGGACAGTAAACCAGCCCTGTAAAAAAAAAAGTGCCGCTATGTTTCGAGTGAAAGGAAGACGTTCACTGCACCTGGGACTGGACAAGTGTGGCTAGCAGAAGGTTTAACAGGGTAACATGGGAACGAGACTTATCATTATATGATATAGTATATTTAGTTATATATGCCTATAGTTTACCATATGCCATGATCTCACCCACCAATTCTGACACAGCTTGGATGAAGGTCAGAATACCATCCAGAGGATGCCACTCCTGCCGCTCAAAAAAGAAACATTATTCAGCAGTCACAGTGTTGGAATTGGGAAAATATCTTCAATTTGTTAGCTTTCAATTTTTTTAACTCTGCCATGGCCGGTCCTAAGCCCATGCTGTGAAAAGAGGAAGGTTGGGTGCTAGGACAGTAAACAAGCCCTTTAAAATAAAGTGCCACTATATTTCGAGTGAAAGGAAGACGTTCACTTCACCTGGGACTGGACAATTCCTCCCCGTCAGCTACAGCGTGGGGGAGGGGCGAGGACTCCAATGCTGTTAAGGCAAGAAAACATAAGCCATGCCTACTCAAAGCTTATTGGTGACAGAAAAGAGGCGGAGCCTGATCTAAATTCTGCTTGAGAGGCAGCAAATCAGGTGCGTGGCGTGAAAGCAGAGCTCTTGAGGCTCAATCTGCGATTGGCCAATTATATAGCGGTTGTGTTTGGGTGATCATACAGAAATTCCTCCCCGTCAGCTGCAGCGTAGGGGACGGGGTGGGGACTCTGAGGCTGTTAAGGTAAGAAAACATAAGCCACGCCTACTCAACCTCACAGCACTCGGCGTTCCAGGGATGACCAACGATCAGCAGACAGGGAACCTCATGGCACTCGGCGTTCCAGGGATGACCAGCAATCAGCAGACACGGATGACCAGCGATCTGCAGACAGGGAACCTCATGGTATGTGGCGTTCCAGGGACGACCAGCGATCAGCAGACAGGGACAACCAGCGATCAACCACGGCTCTCAGGTAGGGACACGGCATGCTTGCAGGGGCTCGGCAGGGTCTTGGCCGTGGGGTCTGTTTAATCTGAATTGCCTTGTTTAATGTGAACTGCCTTGTTTAATGTGAACTGCCTTGTTTAATGTGAACTGCCTTGTTTGAGCTGAACTGCCTTGTTTGAGATGAACTGCCTTGTTTGAGCTGAACTGCCTTGTTTAACTTGAGCTGGCTTTTTTAATCTGAGCTGCCTTGTTTAATCTGAATTTGCGTTGAGCTAAACTACCTTTATTTAATATGAACTGCCTTTGAGCTGAACTGCCTTGTTTAATCTGAACTCCTTCTGAGCTGAACTTCCATGTTTAATCTGAACTGCCATGTTTAATCTGAACTGCCATGTCTAATCTGAACTGCCTTGTTTAATGTGAACTGCCTTGTTTAATGTGAACTGCCTTGTTTAATCTAAACTGCTTTGTTTAATCTGAACTGCTTTTGAGCTGAACTGTCTTGTTTAATGTGAACTGTCTTGTTTAATGTGAACTGCCTTGTTTAATCTGAACTGCCTAGTTTAATCTGAACTGCCATTGAGCTGAACTGCCTTTGATCTGAACTGCCATTGAGCTGAACTGCCGTTGAGCTGAACTGCCTTGTTTATTATGAACTGCTGTTGAGCTGAACTACCTTGATTGAGTTGAACTGCTTTGTTTAAGCTGAACTGCCGTTGAGCTTAACTGCTTTGTTTAATCTGAACTGCCGTTGACCTCACCCACCAATGCTGACACAGCTTGGATGAAGGTCAGAATACCAGCCAGAGGACGACGCTCCTGCCGCTCAAAAAAGAAACATCCTTCTGCAGTCACAGCGTTGGAATTGGGAAAGTATCTTCAATTGGTTAGCTTTCCATTTTTTTAACTCTGCCATGGCCGGTCCTAAGTCCGTGCTGCAAAAAGAGGAAGGTTGGGTGCTAGGACAGTAAACCAGCCCTGTAAAAAAAAGTGCCGCTATGTTTCGAGTGAAAGGAAGACGTTCACTGCACCTGGGACTGGACAAGTGTGGCTAGCAGAAGGTTTAACAGGGTAACATGGGAACGAGACTTATCATGATATGATAAAGTATATATAGTTATATACGCCTATAGTTTACCGTACGCCATGATCTCACCCACCAATGCTGACACAGCTTGGATGAAGGTCAGAATACCAGCCAGAGGACGACGCTCCTGCCGCTCAAAAAAGAAACATCATTCAGCAGTCACAGCGTTGGAATTGGGAAAATATCTTCAATTTGTTAGCTTTCCATTTTTTTAACTCTGCCATGGCCGGTCCTAAGCCCGTGCTGCGAAAAGAGGAAGGTTGGGTGCTGGGACAGTAAACCAGCCCTGTAAAAAAAAAGTGCCGCTGTTTCGAGTGAAAGGAAGACGTTCACTGCACCTGGGACTGGACAAGTGTGGCTAGCAGAAGGTTTAACAGGGTAACATGGGAACGAGACTTATCATTATATGATATAGTATATTTAGTTATATATGCCTATAGTTTACCATATGCCATGATCTCACCCACCAATTCTGACACAGCTTGGATGAAGGTCAGAATACCATCCAGAGGATGCCACTCCTGCCGCTCAAAAAAGAAACATTATTCAGCAGTCACAGTGTTGGAATTGGGAAAATATCTTCAATTTGTTAGCTTTCAATTTTTTTAACTCTGCCATGGCCGGTCCTAAGCCCATGCTGTGAAAAGAGGAAGGTTGGGTGCTAGGACAGTAAACAAGCCCTGTAAAATAAAGTGCCACTATATTTCGAGTGAAAGGAAGACGTTCACTGCACCTGGGACTGGACAATTCCTACCCGTCAGCTACAACGTGGGGGAGGGGCGAGGACTCCAATGCTGTTAAGGCAAGAAAACATAAGCCATGCCTACTCAAAGCTTATTGGTGACAGAAAAGAGGCGGGGCCTGATCTAAATTCTGCTTGAGAGGCAGCAAATCAGGTGCGTGGCGTGAAAGCAGAGCTCTTGAGGCTCAGTCTGCGATTGGCCAATTATATAGCGGTTGTGTTTGGGTGATCATACAGAAATTCCTCCCCGTCAGCTGCAGCGTAGGGGACGGGGTGGGGACTCTGAGGCTGTTAAGGTAAGAAAACATAAGCCACGCCTACTCAACCTCACAGCACTTAGCGTTCCAGGGATGACCAGCGATCAGCAGACAGGGAACCTCACGGCACTCGGCGTTCCAGGGTCGACCAGCAATCAGCAGACACGGATGACCAGCGATCTGCAGACAGGGAACCTCATGGTACGTGGCGTTCCAGGGACGACCAGCGATCAGCAGACAGGGACAACCAGCGATCAACCACGGCTCTCAGGTAGGGACACGGCATGCTTGCAGGGGCTCGGCAGGGTCTTGGCCGTGGGGTCTGTTTAATCTGAACTGCCTTGTTTAATGTGAACTGCCTTGTTTAATCTGTACTTCCTTGTTTAATGTGAACTGCCTTGTTTAATGTGAACTGCCTTGTTTGAGCTGAACTGCCTTGTTTGAGCTGAACTGCCTTGTTTGAGCTGAACTGCCTTGTTTGAGTTGAACTGCCTTGTTTGAGTTGAACTGCCTTGTTTGAGCTGAACTGCCTTGTTTGAGAAGAACTGCCTTGTTTAATTTGAGCTGGCTTTTTTAATCTGAGCTGCCTTGTTTAATATGAGCTGCCTTGTTTAATATGAGCTGCCTTGTTTAATCTGAATTTGCATTGAGCTAAACTGCCTTTATTTAATATGAACTGCCTTTGAGCTGAACTGCCTTGTTTAATCTGAACTGCCGTTGAGCTGAACTGCCTTGTTTAATCTGAGCTGCCTTGTTTGAGCTGAACTGCCTTGTTTGAGCTGAACTGCCTTGTTTAAGTTGACCTGCCTTGTTTGAGTTGACCTGCCTTAATTGAGATGAACTGCCTTGTTTGAGATGAACTGCCTTGTTTGAGATGAACTGCCTTGTTTAATTTGATCTGGCTTTTTTAATCTGAGCTGCCTTGTTTAATCTGAATTTGCATTGAGCTAAACTGCCTTTATTTAATATGAACTGCCTTTGAGCTGAACTGCCTTGTTTAATCTGAACTCCTTCTGAGCTGAACTGCCATGTTTAATCTGAACTGCCATGTTTAATCTGAACTGCTTTGTTTAATCTAAACTGCCGTTGAGCTGAACTGCCTTGTTTAATGTGAACTGCCTTGTTTAATCTGAACTGCCTAGTTTAATCTGAACTGCCATTGAGCTGAACTGCCTTGTTTATTATGAACTGCTGTTGAGCTGAACTACCTTGATTGAGTTGAACTGCTTTGTTTAAGCTGAACTGCCGTTGAGCTTAACTGCTTTGTTTAATCTGAACTGCCGTTGACCTCACCCACCAATGCTAACACAGCTTGGATGAAGGTCAGAATGCTAGCAAGAGGACGCCGCTCCTCCCGCTCAAAAAATAAATATTATTCAGCAGTCACAGTGTTGGAATTGGGAAAATATCTTCAATTTGTTAGCTTTCAATTTTTTTAACTCTGCTATGGCCGGTCCTAAGCCCGTGCTGCAAAAAGAGGAAGGTTGGGTGCTAGGACAGTAAACCAGCCCTTTAAAAAAAGTGCCACTATATTTCGAGTGAAAGGAAGACGTTCACTGGACCTGGGACGAGACAATTCCTCCCCGTCAGCTACAGCGTGGGGGAGGGGCGAGGACTCCAATGCTGTTAAGGCAAGCAAACATAAGCCATGCCTACTCAAAGCTTATTGGTGACAGAAAAGAGGCGGGGCCTGATCTAAGTTCCGCTTGAGAGGCAGCAAATCAGGTGCGTGGCGTGAAAGCGGAGCTCTTGAGGCTCAATCTGCGATTGGCCAACTATATAGCGGTTGTGTTTGGGTGATCATACAGAAATTCCTCCCCGTCAGCTGCAGCGTAGGGGACGGGGTGGGGGCTCTGAGGCTGTTAAGGTAAGAAAACATAAGCCACGCCTATTCAACCTCACAGCACTCAGCGTTCCAGGGATGACCAGCGATCAGCAGACAGGGAACCTCACAGCACTCGGCGTTCCAGGAACGACCAGCAATCAGCAGACACGGATGACCAGCGATCTGCAAACAGGGAACCTCATGGTACGTCCAGGGACGACCAGCGATCAGCAGACAGGGACAACCAGCGATCAACCACGGCTCTCAGGTAGGGACACGGCATGCTTGCAGGGGCTCGGCAGGGTCTTGGCCGTGGGGTCTGTTTAATCTGAATTGCCTTGTTTAATGTGAACTGCCTTGTTTAATGTGAACTGCCTTGTTTAATCTGAACTCCTTCTGAGCTGAACTGCCATGTTTAATCTGAACTGCCATGTTTAATCTGAACTGCTTTGTTTAATCTGAACTGCCTTGTTTAATGTGAGCTGCCTTGTTTCATCTAAACTGCTTTGTTTAATCTGAACTGCTCTTGAGCTGAACTGTCTTGTTTTAATCTAAACTGCCGTTGAGCTGAACTGCCCTTGAGCTGAACTGCCTTGTTTAATGTGAACTGCCTTGTTAAATCTGAACTGCCGTTGAGCTGAACTGCCTGGCTTAATCTAAACTGTCGTTGAGCTGAACTGCCTTGTTTTTATCTAAACTGCCGTTGAGCTGAACTGCCTTGTTTAATGTGAACTGCCTTGTTTAATATGAACTGCCTTGTTTGAGCTGAACTGCCTTGTTTGAGCTGAACTGCCTTGTTTGAGTTGAACTGTCTTGTTTGAGTTGAACTGCCTTGTTTGAGTTGAACTGCCTTGTTTGAGCTGCGTTCAAGTAACAAAAAACATATGTGCTGAGAGCGCGCACCCTGCACGCTCCCAGCACACGTGTGGTACTCACAGAAAGGTCCTGGTCCGCTCTTTCGATCGGGAACTTTCTCGATCATGTGACCGCCGTGATGACAAGTCACGGCGGTCACATGATCCCTAAACCACGCCCCAACCGCCCTGCCTCCCGGAGTCCGAAACTCTTAAAAGGCTGGGAGGCGCCGGCAGGAAGGGGTTAATGTGAACCGCCTTGTTTAATGTGAACTGCTGTTGAGCTGAACTGCCTTGTTTTAATCTGAATTGCCTTGTTTTAATCTGAACTGCCTTGTTTTATCTGAACTGCCTTGTATAATGTGAACCGCCGTTGAGCTTAATTGTTTTGTTTAATCTGAACTGCCTTGTTTAATGTTACCTGCCATTGATCTGAAATGCCTTTTGAGCTGAACTGCCTTGTTTAATCTTAACTGCTTTGTTTAATCTTAACTGCCTTGTTTAATCTGAACTGCCTTGTTTAATCTGAACTACCTTGTTTAATCTGAACTACCTTGTTTAATCTGAACTGCCTTTGATCTGAACTGCCTTTGATCTGAACTGCCGTTGAGCTGAACTGCCTTGTTTATTATGAACTGCTGTTGAGCTGAACTACCCTGATTGAGTTGAACTGCTTTGTTTAAGCTGAACTGCCGTTGAGCTTAACTGCTTTGTTTAATCTGAACTGCCGTTGACCTCACCCATTAATGCTGACACAGCTTTGAAGGTTGGGTGCTGGGACAGTAAACTAGCCCTGTAAAAAAAAGTGCCGCTATGTTTCGAGTGAAAGGAAGACGTTCACTGCACCTGGGACTGGACAAGTGTGGCTAGCAGAAGGTTTAACAGGGTAACATGGAAACGAGACTTATCATGATATGATATAGTATATATAGTTATATACGCCTATAGTTTACCGTACGCCATGATCTCACCCACCAATGCTGACACAGCTTGGATGAAGGTCAGAATACCAGCCAGAGGACGCCGCTCCTGCCGCTCAAAAAAGAAACATCATTCAGCCGTCACAGCATTGGAATTGGGAAAATATCTTCAATTTGTTAGCTCTCCTTTTTTTTAACTCTGCCATGGCCGGTCCTCAGCCCGTGCTGCGAAAAGAGGAAGGTTGGGTGCTGGGACAGTAAACCAGCCCTGTAAAAAAAAGTGCCGCTATGTTTCGAGTGAAAGGAAGACGTTCACTGCACCTGGGACTGGACAAGTGTGGCTAGCAGAAGGTTTAACAGGGTAACATGGGAACGAGACTTATCATGATATGATATAGTATATATAGTTATATACGCCTATAGTTTACCGTACGCCATGATCTCACCCACCAATGCTGACACAGCTTGGATGAAGGTCAGAATACCAGCCAGAGGACGCCGCTCCTGCCGCTCAAAAAAGAAACATCATTCAGCCGTCACAGCGTTGGAATTGGGAAAATATCTTCAATTTGTTAGCTCTCCATTTTTTTAACTCTGCCATGGCCGGTCCTCAGCCCGTGCTGTGAAAAGAGGAAGGTTGGGTGCTGGGACAGTAAACCAGCCCCGTAAAAAAAAAGTGCCGCTATGTTTCGAGTGAAAGGAAGACGTTCACTGCACCTGGGACTGGACAAGTGTGGCTAGCAGAAGGTTTAACAGGGTAACATGGGAACGAGACTTATCATGATATGATATAGTATATATAGTTATATACGCCTATAGTTTACCGTACGCCCTGATCTCACCCACCAATGCTGACACAGCTTGGATGAAGGTCAGAATACCAGCCAGAGGACGCCGCTCCTGCCGCTCAAAAAAGAAACATCATTCAGCCGTCACAGCGTTGGAATTGGGAAAATATCTTCAATTTATTAGCTCTCCATTTTTTTAACTCTGCCATGGCCGGTCCTCAGCCCGAGCTGCGAAAAGAGGAAGGTTGGGTGCTGGGACAGTAAACCAGCCCTGTAAAAAAAAGTGCCGCTATGTTTCGAGTGAAAGGAAGACGTTCACTGCACCTGGGACTGGACAAGTGTGGCTAGCAGAAGGTTTAACAGGGTAACATGGGAACGAGACTTATCATGATATGATATAGTATATATAGTTATATACGCCTATAGTTTACCGTACGCCATGATCTCACCCACCAATGCTGACACAGCTTGGATGAAGGTCAGAATACCAGCCAGAGGACGCCGCTCCTGCCGCTCCAAATAGAAACATCATTCAGCCGTCACAGCGTTGGAATTGGGAAAATATCTTCAATGTGTTAGCTCTCCATTTTTTTAACTCTGCCATGGCCGGTCCTAAGCCCGTGCTGCGAAAAGAGGAAGGTTGGGTGCTGGGACAGTAAACCAGCCCTGTAAAAAAAAGTGCCGCTATGTTTCGAGTGAAAGGAAGACGTTCACTGCACCTGGGACTGGACAAGTGTGGCTAGCAGAAGGTTTAACAGGGTAACATGGGAACGAGACTTATCATGATATGATATAGTATATATAGTTATATACGTCTATATTTTACCGTACGCCATGATCTCACCCACCAATGCTGACACAGCTTGGATGAAGGTCAGAATACCAGCCAGAGGACGCCGCTCCTGCCGCTCCAAAAAGAAACATCATTCAGCCGTCACAGCGTTGGAATTGGGAAAATATCTTCAATGTGTTAGTTCTCCATTTTTTTAACTCTGCCATGGCCGGTCCTAAGCCCGTGCTGCGAAAAGAGGAAGGTTGGGTGCTGGGACAGTAAACCAGCCCTGTAAAAAGAAGTGCCGCTATGTTTCGAGTGAAAGGAAGACGTTCACTGCACCTGGGACTGGACAAGTGTGGCTAGCAGAAGGTTTAACAGGGTAACATGGGAACGAGACTTATCATGATATGATATAGTATATATAGTTATATACGCCTATATTTTATCGTACGCCATGATCTCACCCACCAATGCTGACACAGCTTGGATGAAGGTCAGAATACCAGCCAGAGGACGCCGCTCCTGCCGCTCCAAAAAGAAACATCATTCAGCCGTCACAGCGTTGGAATTGGGAAAATATCTTCAATGTGTTAGCTCTCCATTTTTTTAACTCTGCCATGGCCGGTCCTAAGCCCGTGCTGCGAAAAGAGGAAGGTTGGGTGCTGGGACAGTAAACCAGCCCTGTAAAAAAAAGTGCCGCTATGTTTCGAGTGAAAGGAAGACGTTCACTGCACCTGGGACTGGACAAGTGTGGCTAGCAGAAGGTTTAACAGGGTAACATGGGAACGAGACTTATCATGATATGATATAGTATATATAGTTATATACGCCTATAGTTTACCGTACGCCATGATCTCACCCACCAATGCTGACACAGCTTGGATGAAGGTCAGAATACCAGCCAGAGGACGCCGCTCCTGCCGCTCCAAAAAGAAACATCATTCAGCCGTCACAGCGTTGGAATTGGGAAAATATCTTCAATGTGTTAGCTCTCCATTTTTTTTTAACTCTGCCATGGCCGGTCCTAAGCCCGTGCTGCGAAAAGAGGAAGGTTGGGTGCTGGGACAGTAAACCAGCCCTGTAAAAAAAAGTGCCGCTATGTTTCGAGTGAAAGGAAGACGTTCACTGCACCTGGGACTGGACAAGTGTGGCTAGCAGAAGGTTTAACAGGGTAACATGGGAACGAGACTTATCATGATATGATATAGTATATATAGTTATATACGCCTATAGTTTACCGTACGCCATGATCTCACCCACCAATGCTGACACAGCTTGGATGAAGGTCAGAATACCAGCCAGAGGACGCCGCTCCTGCCGCTCCAAATAGAAACATCATTCAGCCGTCACAGCGTTGGAATTGGGAAAATATCTTCAATGTGTTAGCTCTCCATTTTTTTAACTCTGCCATGGCCGGTCCTAAGCCCGTGCTGCGAAAAGAGGAAGGTTGGGTGCTGGGACAGTAAACCAGCCCTGTAAAAAAAAGTGCCGCTATGTTTCGAGTGAAAGGAAGACGTTCACTGCACCTGGGACTGGACAAGTGTGGCTAGCAGAAGGTTTAACAGGGTAACATGGGAACGAGACTTATCATGATATGATATAGTATATATAGTTATATACGCCTATAGTTTACCGTACGCCATGATCTCACCCACCAATGCTGACACAGCTTGGATGAAGGTCAGAATACCAGCCAGAGGACGCCGCTCCTGCCGCTCCAAAAAGAAACAGCATTCAGCCGTCACAGCGTTGGAATTGGGAAAATATCTTCAATGTGTTAGCTCTCCATTTTTTTAACTCTGCCATGGCCGGTCCTAAGCCCGTGCTGCGAAAAGAGGAAGGTTGGGTGCTGGGACAGTAAACCAGCCCTGTAAAAAAAAGTGCCGCTATGTTTCGAGTGAAAGGAAGACGTTCACTGCACCTGGGACTGGACAAGTGTGGCTAGCAGAAGGTTTAACAGGGTAACATGGGAACGAGACTTATCATGATATGATATAGTATATATAGTTATATACGCCTATAGTTTACCGTACGCCATGATCTCACCCACCAATGCTGACACAGCTTGGATGAAGGTCAGAATACCAGCCAGAGGACGCCGCTCCTGCCGCTCCAAAAAGAAACATCATTCAGCCGTCACAGCGTTGGAATTGGGAAAATATCTTCAATGTGTTAGCTCTCCATTTTTTTAACTCTGCCATGGCCGGTCCTAAGCCCGTGCTGCGAAAAGAGGAAGGTTGGGTGCTGGGACAGTAAACCAGCCCTGTAAAAAAAAGTGCCGCTATGTTTCGAGTGAAAGGAAGACGTTCACTGCACCTGGGACTGGACAAGTGTGGCTAGCAGAAGGTTTAACAGGGTAACATGGGAACGAGACTTATCATGATATGATATAGTATATATAGTTATATACGCCTATAGTTTACCGTACGCCATGATCTCACCCACCAATGCTGACACAGCTTGGATGAAGGTCAGAATACCAGCCAGAGGACACCGCTCCTGCCGCTCCAAAAAGAAACATCATTCAGCCGTCACAGCGTTGGAATTGGGAAAATATCTTCAATGTGTTAGCTCTCCATTTTTTTAACTCTGCCATGGCCGGTCCTAAGCCCGTGCTGCGAAAAGAGGAAGGTTGGGTGCTGGGACAGTAAACCAGCCCTGTAAAAAAAGTGCCGCTATGTTTCGAGTGAAAGGAAGACGTTCACTGCACCTGGGACTGGACAAGTGTGGCTAGCAGAAGGTTTAACAGGGTAACATGGGAACGAGACTTATCATGATAGGATATAGTATATATAGTTATATACGCCTATAGTTTACCGTACGCCATGATCTCACCCACCAATGCTGACACAGCTTGGATGAAGGTCAGAATACCAGCCAGAGGACGCCGCTCCTGCCGCTCCAAATAGAAACATCATTCAGCCGTCACAGCGTTGGAATTGGGAAAATATCTTCAATGTGTTAGCTCTCCATTTTTTTAACTCTGCCATGGCCGGTCCTAAGCCCGTGCTGCGAAAAGAGGAAGGTTGGGTGCTGGGACAGTAAACCAGCCCTGTAAAAAAAAGTGCCGCTATGTTTCGAGTGAAAGGAAGACGTTCACTGCATCTGGGACTGGACAAGTGTGGCTAGCAGAAGGTTTAACAGGGTAACATGGGAACGAGACTTATCATGATATGATATAGTATATATAGTTATATACGCCTATATTTTACCGTACGCCATGATCTCACCCACCAATGCTGACACAGCTTGGATGAAGGTCAGAATACCAGCCAGAGGACGCCGCTCCTGCCGCTCCAAAAAGAAACATCATTCAGCCGTCACAGCGTTGGAATTGGGAAAATATCTTCAATGTGTTAGCTCTCCATTTTTTTAACTCTGCCATGGCCGGTCCTAAGCCCGTGCTGCGAAAAGAGGAAGGTTGGGTGCTGGGACAGTAAACCAGCCCTGTAAAAAAAAGTGCCGCTATGTTTAGAGTGAAAGGAAGACGTTCACTGCACCTGGGACTGGACAAGTGTGGCTAGCAGAAGGTTTAACAGGGTAACATGGGAACGAGACTTATCATGATATGATATAGTATATATAGTTATATACGCCTATAGTTTACCGTACGCCATGATCTCACCCACCAATGCTGACACAGCTTGGATGAAGGTCAGAATACCAGCCAGAGGACGCCGCTCCTGCCGCTCCAAAAAGAAACATCATTCAGCCGTCACAGCGTTGGAATTGGGAAAATATCTTCAATGTGTTAGCTCTCCATTTTTTTAACTCTGCCATGGCCGGTCCTAAGCCCGTGCTGCGAAAAGAGGAAGGTTGGGTGCTGGGACAGTAAACCAGCCCTGTAAAAAAAAGTGCCGCTATGTTTCGAGTGAAAGGAAGACGTTCACTGCACCTGGGACTGGACAAGTGTGGCTAGCAGAAGGTTTAACAGGGTAACATGGGAACGAGACTTATCATGATATGATATAGTATATATAGTTATATACGCCTATAGTTTACCGTACGCCATGATCTCACCCACCAATGCTGACACAGCTTGGATGAAGGTCAGAATACCAGCCAGAGGACGCCGCTCCTGCCGCTCCAAAAAGAAACATCATTCAGCTGTCACAGCGTAGGAATTGGGAAAATATCTTCAATGTGTTAGCTCTCCATTTTTTTAACTCTGCCATGGCCGGTCCTAAGCCCGTGCTGCGAAAAGAGGAAGGTTGGGTGCTGGGACAGTAAACCAGCCCTGTAAAAAAAAGTGCCGCTATGTTTCGAGTGAAAGGAAGACGTTCACTGCACCTGGGACTGGACAAGTGTGGCTAGCAGAAGGTTTAACAGGGTAACATGGGAACGAGACTTATCATGATATGATATAGTATATATAGTTATATACGCCTATAGTTTACCGTACGCCATGATCTCACCCACCAATGCTGACACAGCTTGGATGAAGGTCAGAATACCAGCCAGAGGACGCCGCTCCTGCCGCTCCAAAAAGAAACATCATTCAGCCGTCACAGCGTTGGAATTGGGAAAATATCTTCAATGTGTTATCTCTCCATTTTTTTAACTCTGCCATGGCCGGTCCTAAGCCCGTGCTGCGAAAAGAGGAAGGTTGGGTGCTGGGACAGTAAACCAGCCCTGTAAAAAAAAGTGCCGCTATGTTTCGAGTGAAAGGAAGACGTTCACTGCACCTGGGACTGGACAAGTGTGGCTAGCAGAAGGTTTAACAGGGTAACATGGGAACGAGACTTATCATGATATGATATAGTATATATAGTTATATACGCCTATAGTTTACCGTACGCCATGATCTCACCCACCAATGCTGACACAGCTTGGATGAAGGTCAGAATACCAACCAGAGGACGCCGCTCCTGCCGCTCCAAAAAGAAACATTATTCAGCAGTCACAGCGTTGGACTTGGGAAAATGTCTTCAATTTGTTAGCTTTCCATTTTTTTTAACTCTGCCATGGCCGGTCCTAAGCCCGTGCTGCGAAAAGAGGAAGGTTGGGTGCTAGGACAGTAAACCAGCCCTGTAAAAAAAAGTGTCGCTATCTCTTGAGTGAAAGGAAGACGTTCACTGCACCTGGGACTGGACAATTCCTCCCCAACTGCTACAGCGTGGGGGAGGGGCAAGGACTCCAATGCTGTTAAGGCAAGAAAACATAAGCCATGCCTACTCCGCTTGAGAGTCAGCAAATCAGGTGCGTGGCGTGAAAGCGGAGCTCTTGAGGCTCAATCTGCGATTGGCCAACTATATAGCGGTAGTGTTTGGATGATCATACAGAAATTCCTCCCCATCAGCTGCAGCGTAGGGGACGGGGTGGGGACTCTGAGGCTGTTTATACAAGAAAATATAGGCCATGCCTTCTCAACCTCACAGCACTTGGTTTTCCAGGGATGACCAGCGATCAGCAGACACGGATGACCAGCGATCTGCAGACAGGGAACCTCATGGTACTCAGCGATCCAGGGACGACAAGCGATCAGCAGACAGGGACAACCAGCGATCAACCACAGCTCTCAGGTAGGGACACGGCAGGCTTGCAGGGGCTCAGCAGGGTCCTGGCCGTGGGGTCTGTTTAATCTGAATTGACTTGTTTAATGTTAAATGCCTTGTTTAATGTGAACTGCCTTGTTTAATGTGAACTGCCTTGTTTAATGTGAGCTGCCTTGTTTAATCTGAGCTGAACTTCCTTGTTTGAGCTGAACTTCCTTGTTTGAGCTGAACTGCCTTGTTTGAGCTGTACTGCCTTGTTTGAGCTGAACTGTCTTGTTTGAGCTGAACTGCCTTGTTTGAGCTGAACTGCCTTGTTTGAGCTGAACTGCCTTGTTTGAGCTGAACTGCCTTGTTTGAGCTGAACTGCCTTGTTTGAGCTTAACTGCCTTGTTTGAGCTGAACTGCCTTGTTTAATTTGAGCTGAACTGCCTTGTTTAATTTGAGCTGAACTGCCTTGTTTAATTTGAGCTGAACTGCCTTGTTTAATTTGAGCTGCCTTGTTTAATCTGAATTTGCGTTGAGCTAAACTGCCTTATTTAATATGAACTGCCTTTGAGCTTAACTGCCTTGTTAAATCCGAACTGCATTGTTTAATCTGAACTCCTTCTGAGCTGAACTGCCATGTTTAATGTGAACTGCCATGTTTAATGTGAACTGCCATGTTTAATGTGAACTGCCATGTTTAATGTGAACTGCGTTGTTTAATCTAAACTGCCTTGTTTAATCTGAACTGCCGTTGAGCTGAACTGCCTTTTGAGCTGAACTGCCTTGTTTAATGTGATCTGCCTTGTTTAATGTGATCTGCCTTGTTTAATGTGAACTGCCTTGTTTAATGTGAACTGCCTTGTTTAATGTGAACTGCCTTGTTTAATGTGATCTGCCTTGTTTAATGTGATCTGCCTTGTTTAATGTGAACTGCCTTGTTTAATGTGAACTGCCTTGTTAAATCTGAACTGCCGTTCAGCTGAACTGCCTAGCTTAATCTAAACTGCCGTTGAGCTGAACTGCCTTGATTTAATCTAAACTGCCGTTGAAATGAACTGCCTTGATTTAATGTGAACTGCCTTGTTTAATATGAACTGCCTTGTTTAATGTGAACTGCCGTTGAGCTGAACTGCCTTGTTTAATGTGAACTGCCTCATTTAACCCCATTTGCGCTGGCGACACACAAATGTGCGGCCTCCGGGTGTCTGGACCTAGATGCCGAGCAGCCACACATTTGCGTTCAAGTAACAAAAAACATATGTGCTGAGAGCGCGCACCCTGCACGCTCCCAGCACACGCGTGGTACTCACGGAAAGGTCCCGGTCCGCTCTTTCGATCAGGAACTTTCCCGATCATGTGACCGCCATGATGACAAGTCACGGCGGTCACATGATCCCTAAATTGCTTTGTTTAAGCTGAAGTGCCGTTGAGCTTAACTGCTTTGTTTAATCTGAACTGCCGTTGACCTCACCCACCAATACTGACACAGGAAGACGTTCACTGCACCTGGGACTGGACAAGTGTGGCTAGCAGAAGGTTTAACAGGGTAACATGGGAACGAGACTTATCATGATATGATATAGTATATATAGTTATATACGCCTATAGTTTACCTTACGCCATCATCTCACCCACCAATGCTGACACAGCTTGGATGAAGGTCAGAATACCAGCCAGAGGACGCCGCACTTGCCGCTCCAAAAGGAAACACTATTCAGCCGTCACAACGTTGGAATTGGGAAAATATCTTCAATTTGTTAGCTTTCCATTTTTTTTAACTCTGCCATGGCCGGTCCTAAGCCCGTGCTGCGAAAAGAGGAAGGTTGGGTGCTAGGACAGTAAACCAGCCCTGTAAAAAAAAGTGTCGCTATCTCTTGAGTGAAAGGAAGACGTTCACTGCACCTGGGACTGGACAATTCCTCCCCAACTGCTACAGCGTGGGGGAGGGGCGAGGACTCCAATGCTGTTAAGGCAAGAAAACATAAGCCATGCCTACTCCGCTTGAGAGTCAGCAAATCAGGTGCGTGGCGTGAAAGCGGAGTTCTTGAGGCTCAATCTGCGATTGGCCAACTATATAGCGGTAGTGTTTGGATGATCATACAGAAATTCCTCCCCATCAGCTGCAGTGTAGGGGACGGGGTGGGGACTCTGAGGCTGTTTATACAAGAAAATATAAGCCATGCCTTCTCAACCTCACAGCACTTGGTTTTCCAGGGATGACCAGCGATCAGCAGACACGGATGACCAGCGATCTGCAGACAGGGAACCTCATGGTACTCAGCGATCCAGGGACGACAAGCGATCAGCAGACAGGGACAACCAGCGATCAACCACAGCTCTCAGGTAGGGACACGGCAGGCTTGCAGGGGCTCAGCAGGGTCCTGGCCGTGGGGTCTGTTTAATCTGAATTGACTTGTTTAATGTGAAATGCCTTGTTTAATGTGAACTGCCTTGTTTAATGTGAACTGCCTTGTTTAATGTGAGCTGCCTTGTTTAATCTGAGCTGAACTTCCTTGTTTGAGCTGAACTTCCTTGTTTGAGCTGAACTGCCTTGTTTGAGCTGTACTGCCTTGTTTGAGCTGAACTGTCTTGTTTGAGCTGAACTGTCTTGTTTGAGCTGAACTGCCTTGTTTGAGTTGAACTGCCTTGTTTGAGCTGAACTGCCTTGTTTGAGCTGAACTGCCTTGTTTGAGCTGAACTGCCTTGTTTAATTTGAGCTGAACTGCCTTGTTTAATTTGAGCTGAACTGCCTTGTTTAATTTGAGCTAAACTGCCTTGTTTAATTTGAGCTGAACTGCCTTGTTTAATTTGAGCTGAACTGCCTTGTTTAATTTGAGCTGAACTGCCTTGTTTAATTTGAGCTGCCTTGTTTAATCTGAATTTGCGTTGAGCTAAACTGCCTTATTTAATATGAACTGCCTTTGAGCTTAACTGCCTTGTTAAATCCGAACTGCATTGTTTAATCTGAACTCCTTCTGAGCTGAACTGCCATGTTTAATGTGAACTGCCATGTTTAATGTGAACTGCCATGTTTAATGTGAACTGCCATGTTTAATGTGAACTGCGTTGTTTAATCTAAACTGCCTTGTTTAATCTGAACTGCCGTTGAGCTGAACTGCCTTTTGAGCTGAACTGCCTTGTTTAATGTGATCTGCCTTGTTTAATGTGATCTGCCTTGTTTAATGTGAACTGCCTTGTTTAATGTGAACTGCCTTGTTTAATGTGATCTGCCTTGTTTAATGTGATCTGCCTTGTTTAATGTGAACTGCCTTGTTTAATGTGAACTGCCTTGTTTAATGTGAACTGCCTTGTTTAATGTGAACTGCCTTGTTTAATGTGAGCTGCCTTGTTTAATCTGAGCTGAACTTCCTTGTTTGAGCTGAACTTCCTTGTTTGAGCTGAACTGCCTTGTTTGAGCTGTACTGCCTTGTTTGAGCTGAACTGTCTTGTTTGAGCTGAACTGCCTTGTTTGAGTTGAACTGCCTTGTTTGAGTTGAACTGCCTTGTTTGAGCTGAACTGCCTTGTTTGAGCTGAACTGCCTTGTTTGAGCTGAACTGCCTTGTTTAATTTGAGCTGAACTGCCTTGTTTAATTTGAGCTGAACTGCCTTGTTTAATTTGAGCTGAACTGCCTTGTTTAATTTGAGCTGCCTTGTTTAATTTGAATTTGCGTTGAGCTAAACTGCCTTATTTAATATGAACTGCCTTTGAGCTTAACTGCCTTGTTAAATCCGAACTGCATTGTTTAATCTGAACTCCTTCTGAGCTGAACTGCCATGTTTAATGTGAACTGCCATGTTTAATGTGAACTGCCATGTTTAATGTGATCTGCCTTGTTTAATGTGATCTGCCTTGTTTAATGTGAACTGCCTTGTTTAATGTGAACTGCCATGTTTAATGTGAACTGCCATGTTTAATGTGAACTGCGTTGTTTAATCTAAACTGCCTTGTTTAATGTGAACTGCCGTTGAGCTGAACTGCCTTTTGAGCTGAACTGCCTTGTTTAATGTGATCTGCCTTGTTTAATGTGATCTGCCTTGTTTAATGTGAACTGCCTTGTTTAATGTGAACTGCCTTGTTAAATCTGAACTGCCGTTCAGCTGAACTGCCTAGCTTAATCTAAACTGCCGTTGAGCTGAACTGCCTTGATTTAATCTAAACTGCCGTTGAAATGAACTGCCTTGATTTAATGTGAACTGCCTTGTTTAATATGAACTGCCTTGTTTAATGTGAACTGCCGTTGAGCTGAACTGCCTTGTTTAATGTGAACTGCCTCATTTAACCCCATTTGCGCTGGCGACACACAAATGTGCGGCCTGCGGGTGTCTGGACCTAGACGCCGAGCAGCCACACATTTGCGTTCAAGTAACAAAAAACATATGTGCTGAGAGCGCGCACCCTGCACGCTCCCAGCACACGCGTGGTACTCACGGAAAGGTCCCGGTCCGCTCTTTCGATCAGGAACTTTCCCGATCATGTGACCGCCATGATGACAAGTCACGGCGGTCACATGATCCCTAAACTGCTTTGTTTAAGCTGAAGTGCCGTTGAGCTTAACTGCTTTGTTTAATCTGAACTGCCGTTGACCTCACCCACCAATGCTGACACAGGAAGACGTTCACTGCACCTGGGACTGGACAAGTGTGGCTAGCAGAAGGTTTAACAGGGTAACATGGGAACGAGACTTATCATGATATGATATAGTATATATAGTTATATACGCCTATAGTTTACCTTACGCCATCATCTCACCCACCAATGCTGACACAGCTTGGATGAAGGTCAGAATACCAGCCAGAGGACGCCGCACCTGCCGCTCCAAAAGGAAACACTATTCAGCCGTCACAACGTTGGAATTAAGAAAATATCTTCAATTTGTTAGCTTTCCATTTTTTTTAACTCTGCCATGGCCGGTCCTAAGCCCGTGCTGCAAAAAGAGGAAGGTTGGGTGCTGGGACAGTAAACCAGCCCTGTAAAAAAAGTGCCGCTATGTTTCGAGTGAAAGGAAGACGTTCACTGCACCTGGGACTGGACAAGTGTGGCTAGCAGAAGGTTTAACAGGGTAACATGGGAACGAGACTTATCATGATATGATATAGTATATATAGTTATATACGCCTATAGTTTACCATACGCCATGATCTCACCCACCAATGCTGACACAGCTTGGATGAAGGTCAGAATACCAGCCAGAGGATGCCGCTCCTGCCGCTCCAAAAAGAAACATCATTCAGCCGTCACAGCGTTGGAATTGGGAAAATATCTTCAATGTGTTAGCTCTCCATTTTTTTAACTCTGCCATGGCCGGTCCTAAGCCCGTGCTGCAAAAAGAGGAAGGTTGGGTGCTGGGACAGTAAACCAGCCCTGTAAAAAAAAGTGCCGCTATGTTTCGAGTGAAAGGAAGACGTTCACTGCACCTGGGACTGGACAAGTGTGGCTAGCAGAAGGTTTAACAGGGTAACATGGGAACGAGACTTATCATGATATGATATAGTATATATAGTTATATACGCCTATAGTTTACCGTACGCCATGATCTCACCCACCAATGCTGACACAGCTTGGATGAAGGTCAGAATACCAGCCAGAGGACGCCGCTCCTGCCGCTCCAAAAAGAAACATCATTCAGCCGTCACAGCGTTGGAATTGGGAAAATATCTTCAATGTGTTAGCTCTCCATTTTTTTAACTCTGCCATGGCCGGTCCTAAGCCCGTGCTGCGAAAAGAGGAAGGTTGGGTTCTGGGACAGTTAACCAGCCCTGTAAAAAAAGTGCCGCTATGTTTCGAGTGAAAGGAAGACGTTCACTGCACCTGGGACTGGACAAGTGTGGCTAGCAGAAGGTTTAACAGGGTAACATGGGAACGAGACTTATCATGATATGATATAGTATATATAGTTATATACGCCTATAGTTTACCGTACGCCATGATCTCACCCACCAATGCTGACACAGCTTGGATGAAGGTCAGAATACCAGCCAGAGGACGCCGCTCCTGCCGCTCCAAAAAGAAACATCATTCAGCCGTCACAGCGTTGGAATTGGGAAAATATCTTTAATGTGTTAGCTCTCCATTTTTTTAACTCTGCCATGGCCGGTCCTAAGCCCGTGCTGTGAAAAGAGGAAGGTTGGGTGCTGGGACAGTAAACCAGCCCTGTAAAAAAAAGTGCCGCTATGTTTCGAGTGAAAGGAAGACGTTCACTGCACCTGGGACTGGACAAGTGTGGCTAGCAGAAGGTTTAACAGGGTAACATGGGAACGAGACTTATCATGATATGATATAGTATATATAGTTATATACGCCTATAGTTTACCGTACGCCATGATCTCACCCACCAATGCTGACACAGCTTGGATGAAGGTCAGAATACCAGCCAGAGGACGCCGCTCTTGCCGCTCCAAAAAGAAACATCATTCAGCCGTCACAGCGTTGGAATTGGGAAAATATCTTCAATGTGTTAGCTCTCCATTTTTTTAACTCTGCCATGGCCGGTCCTAAGCCCGTGCTGCGAAAAGAGGAAGGTTGGGTGCTGGGACAGTAAACCAGCCCTGTAAAAAAAGTGCCGCTATGTTTCGAGTGAAAGGAAGACGTTCACTGCACCTGGGACTGGACAAGTGTGGCTAGCAGAAGGTTTAACAGGGTAACATGGGAACGAGACTTATCATGATATGATATAGTATATATAGTTATATACGCCTATAGTTTACCGTACGCCATGATCTCACCCACCAATGCTGACACAGCTTGGATGAAGGTCAGAATACCAGCCAGAGGACGCCGCTCCTGCCGCTCCAAAAAGAAACATTATTCAGCAGTCACAGCGTTGGACTTGAGAAAATGTCTTCAATTTGTTAGCTTTCCATTTTTTTTAACTCTGCCATGGCCGGTCCTAAGCCCGTGCTGCGAAAAGAGGAAGGTTGGGTGCTAGGACAGTAAACCAGCCCTGTAAAAAAAAGTGTCGCTATCTCTTGAGTGAAAGGAAGACGTTCACTGCACCTGGGACTGGACAATTCCTCCCCAACTGCTACAGCGTGGGGGAGGGGCGAGGACTCCAATGCTGTTAAGGCAAGAAAACATAAGCCATGCCTACTCCGCTTGAGAGTCAGCAAATCAGGTGCGTGGCGTGAAAGCGGAGCTCTTGAGGCTCAATCTGCGATTGGCCAACTATATAGCGGTAGTGTTTGGATGATCATACAGAAATTCCTCCCCATCAGCTGCAGCGTAGGGGACGGGGTGGGGACTCTGAGGCTGTTTATACAAGAAAATATAAGCCATGCCTTCTCAACCTCACAGCACTTGGTTTTCCAGGGATGACCAGCGATCAGCAGACACGGATGACCAGCGATCTGCAGACAGGGAACCTCATGGTACTCAGCGATCCAGGGACGACAAGCGATCAGCAGACAGGGACAACCAGCGATCAACCACAGCTCTCAGGTAGGGACACGGCAGGCTTGCAGGGGCTCAGCAGGGTCCTGGCCGTGGGGTCTGTTTAATCTGAATTGACTTGTTTAATGTGAAATGCCTTGTTTAATGTGAACTGCCTTGTTTAATGTGAACTGCCTTGTTTAATGTGAGCTGCCTTGTTTAATGTGAGCTGCCTTGTTTAATCTGAGCTGAACTTCCTTGTTTGAGCTGAACTTCCTTGTTTGAGCTGAACTGTCTTGTTTGAGCTGAACTGCCTTGTTTGAGCTGAACTGCCTTGTTTGAGCTGAACTGCCTTGTTTGAGTTGAACTGCCTTGTTTGAGTTGAACTGCCTTGTTTGAGCTGAACTGCCTTGTTTGAGCTGAACTGCCTTGTTTGAGCTGAACTGCCTTGTTTGAGCTGAACTGCCTTGTTTAATTTGAGCTGAACTGCCTTGTTTAATTTGAGCTGAACTGCCTTGTTTAATTTGAGCTGAACTGCCTTGTTTAATTTGAGCTGCCTTGTTTAATTTGAATTTGCGTTGAGCTAAACTGCCTTATTTAATATGAACTGCCTTTGAGCTTAACTGCCTTGTTAAATCCGAACTGCATTGTTTAATCTGAACTCCTTCTGAGCTGAACTGCCATGTTTAATGTGAACTGCCATGTTTAATGTGAACTGCCATGTTTAATGTGATCTGCCTTGTTTAATGTGATCTGCCTTGTTTAATGTGAACTGCCTTGTTTAATGTGAACTGCCATGTTTAATGTGAACTGCCATGTTTAATGTGAACTGCGTTGTTTAATCTAAACTGCCTTGTTTAATCTGAACTGCCATTGAGCTGAACTGCCTTTTGAGCTGAACTGCCTTGTTTAATGTGATCTGCCTTGTTTAATGTGATCTGCCTTGTTTAATGTGATCTGCCTTGTTTAATGTGAACTGCCTTGTTAAATCTGAACTGCCGTTCAGCTGAACTGCCTAGCTTAATCTAAACTGCCGTTGAGCTGAACTGCCTTGATTTAATCTAAACTGCCGTTGAAATGAACTGCCTTGATTTAATGTGAACTGCCTTGTTTAATATGAACTGCCGTTGAGCTGAACTGCCTTGTTTAATGTGAACTGCCTCATTTAACCCCATTTGCGCTGGCGACACACAAATGTGCGGCCTCCGGGTGTCTGGACCTAGACGCCGAGCAGCCACACATTTGCGTTCAAGTAACAAAAAACATATGTGCTGAGAGCGCGCACCCTGCACGCTCCCAGCACACGCGTGGTACTCACGGAAAGGTCCCGGTCCGCTCTTTCGATCAGGAACTTTCCCGATCATGTGACCGCCATGATGACAAGTCACGGCGGTCACATGATCCCTAAACTGCTTTGTTTAAGCTGAAGTGCCGTTGAGCTTAACTGCTTTGTTTAATCTGAACTGCCGTTGACCTCACCCACCAATGCTGACACAGGAAGACGTTCACTGCACCTGGGACTGGACAAGTGTGGCTAGCAGAAGGTTTAACAGGGTAACATGGGAACGAGACTTATCATGATATGATATATTATATATAGTTATATACGCCTATAGTTTACCTTACGCCATCATCTCACCCACCAATGCTGACACAGCTTGGATGAAGGTCAGAATACCAGCCAGAGGATGCCGCTCCTGCCGCTCCAAAAAGAAACATCATTCAGCCGTCACAGCGTTGGAATTGGGAAAATATCTTCAATGTGTTAGCTCTCCATTTTTTTAACTCTGCCATGGCCGGTCCTAAGCCCGTGCTGCAAAAAGAGGAAGGTTGGGTGCTGGGACAGTAAACCAGCCCTGTAAAAAAAAGTGCCGCTATGTTTCGAGTGAAAGGAAGACGTTCACTGCACCTGGGACTGGACAAGTGTGGCTAGCAGAAGGTTTAACAGGGTAACATGGGAACGAGACTTATCATGATATGATATAGTATATATAGTTATATACGCCTATAGTTTACCGTACGTCATGATCTCACCCACCAATGCTGACACAGCTTGGATGAAGGTCAGAATACCAGCCAGAGGACGCCGCTCCTGCCGCTCCAAAAAGAAACATCATTCAGCCGTCACAGCGTTGGAATTGGGAAAATATCTTCAATGTGTTAGCTCTCCATTTTTTTAACTCTGCCATGGCCGGTCCTAAGCCCGTGCTGCGAAAAGAGGAAGGTTGGGTTCTGGGACAGTAAACCAGCCCTGTAAAAAAAGTGCCGCTATGTTTCGAGTGAAAGGAAGACGTTCACTGCACCTGGGACTGGACAAGTGTGGCTAGCAGAAGGTTTAACAGGGTAACATGGGAACGAGACTTATCATGATATGATATAGTATATATAGTTATATACGCCTATAGTTTACCGTACGCCATGATCTCATCCACCAATGCTGACACAGCTTGGATGAAGGTCAGAATACCAGCCAGAGGACGCCGCTCCTGCCGCTCCAAAAAGAAACATCATTCAGCCGTCACAGCGTTGGAATTGGGAAAATATCTTTAATGTGTTAGCTCTCCATTTTTTTAACTCTGCCATGGCCGGTCCTAAGCCCGTGCTGTGAAAAGAGGAAGGTTGGGTGCTGGGACAGTAAACCAGCCCTGTAAAAAAAAGTGCCGCTATGTTTCGAGTGAAAGGAAGACGTTCACTGCACCTGGGACTGGACAAGTGTGGCTAGCAGAAGGTTTAACAGGGTAACATGGGAACGAGACTTATCATGATATGATATAGTATATATAGTTATATACGCCTATAGTTTACCGTACGCCATGATCTCACCCACCAATGCTGACACAGCTTGGATGAAGGTCAGAATACCAGCCAGAGGACGCCGCTCTTGCCGCTCCAAAAAGAAACATCATTCAGCCGTCACAGCGTTGGAATTGGGAAAATATCTTCAATGTGTTAGCTCTCCATTTTTTTAACTCTGCCATGGCCGGTCCTAAGCCCGTGCTGCGAAAAGAGGAAGGTTGGGTGCTGGGACAGTAAACCAGCCCTGTAAAAAAAGTGCCGCTATGTTTCGAGTGAAAGGAAGACGTTCACTGCACCTGGGACTGGACAAGTGTGGCTAGCAGAAGGTTTAACAGGGTAACATGGGAACGAGACTTATCATGATATGATATAGTATATATAGTTATATACGCCTATAGTTTACCGTACGCCATGATCTCACCCACCAATGCTGACACAGCTTGGATGAAGGTCAGAATACCAGCCAGAGGACGCCGCTCCTGCCGCTCCAAAAAGAAACATTATTCAGCAGTCACAGCGTTGGACTTGAGAAAATGTCTTCAATTTGTTAGCTTTCCATTTTTTTTAACTCTGCCATGGCCGGTCCTAAGCCCGTGCTGCGAAAAGAGGAAGGTTGGGTGCTAGGACAGTAAACCAGCCCTGTAAAAAAAAGTGTCGCTATCTCTTGAGTGAAAGGAAGACGTTCACTGCACCTGGGACTGGACAATTCCTCCCCAACTGCTACAGCGTGGGGGAGGGGCGAGGACTCCAATGCTGTTAAGGCAAGAAAACATAAGCCATGCCTACTCCGCTTGAGAGTCAGCAAATCAGGTGCGTGGCGTGAAAGCGGAGCTCTTGAGGCTCAATCTGCGATTGGCCAACTATATAGCGGTAGTGTTTGGATGATCATACAGAAATTCCTCCCCATCAGCTGCAGCGTAGGGGACGGGGTGGGGACTCTGAGGCTGTTTATACAAGAAAATATAAGCCATGCCTTCTCAACCTCACAGCACTTGGTTTTCCAGGGATGACCAGCGATCAGCAGACACGGATGACCAGCGATCTGCAGACAGGGAACCTCATGGTACTCAGCGATCCAGGGACGACAAGCGATCAGCAGACAGGGACAACCAGCGATCAACCACAGCTCTCAGGTAGGGACACGGCAGGCTTGCAGGGGCTCAGCAGGGTCCTGGCCGTGGGGTCTGTTTAATCTGAATTGACTTGTTTAATGTGAAATGCCTTGTTTAATGTGAACTGCCTTGTTTAATGTGAGCTGCCTTGTTTAATGTGAGCTGCCTTGTTTAATCTGAGCTGAACTTCCTTGTTTGAGCTGAACTTCCTTGTTTGAGCTGAACTGCCTTGTTTGAGCTGTACTGCCTTGTTTGAGCTGAACTGTCTTGTTTGAGCTGAACTGCCTTGTTTGAGCTGAACTGCCTTGTTTGAGTTGAACTGCCTTGTTTGAGCTGAACTGCCTTGTTTGAGCTGAACTGCCTTGTTTGAGCTGAACTGCCTTGTTTAATTTGAGCTGCCTTGTTTAATTTGAGCTGAACTGCCTTGTTTAATTTGAGCTGAACTGCCTTGTTTTATTTGAGCTGAACTGCCTTGTTTAATTTGAGCTGCCTTGTTTAATCTGAATTTGCGTTGAGCTAAACTGCCTTATTTAATATGAACTGCCTTTGAGCTTAACTGCCTTGTTAAATCCGAACTGCATTGTTTAATCTGAACTCCTTCTGAGCTGAACTGCCATGTTTAATGTGAACTGCCATGTTTAATGTGAACTGCCATGTTTAATGTGAACTGCCATGTTTAATGTGAACTGCCATGTTTAATGTGAACTGCGTTGTTTAATCTAAACTGCCTTGTTTAATCTGAACTGCCGTTGAGCTGAACTGCCTTTTGAGCTGAACTGCCTTGTTTAATGTGATCTGCCTTGTTTAATGTGATCTGCCTTGTTTAATGTGAACTGCCTTGTTAAATCTGAACTGCCGTTCAGCTGAACTGCCTAGCTTAATCTAAACTGCCGTTGAGCTGAACTGCCTTGATTTAATCTAAACTGCCGTTGAAATGAACTGCCTTGTTTAATATGAACTGCCTTGTTTAATGTGAACTGCCGTTGAGCTGAACTGCCTTGTTTAATGTGAACTGCCTCATTTAACCCCATTTGCGCTGGCGACACACAAATGTGCGGCCTCCGGGTGTCTGGACCTAGACGCCGAGCAGCCACACATTTGCGTTCAAGTAACAAAAAACATATGTGCTGAGAGCGCGCACCCTGCACGCTCCCAGCACACGCGTGGTACTCACGGAAAGGTCCCGGTCCGCTCTTTCGATCAGGAACTTTCCCGATCATGTGACCGCCATGATGACAAGTCACGGCGGTCACATGATCCCTAAACTGCTTTGTTTAAGCTGAAGTGCCGTTGAGCTTAACTGCTTTGTTTAATCTGAACTGCCGTTGACCTCACCCACCAATGCTGACACAGGAAGACGTTCACTGCACCTGGGACTGGACAAGTGTGGCTAGCAGAAGGTTTAACAGGGTAACATGGGAACGAGACTTATCATGATATGATATATTATATATAGTTATATACGCCTATAGTTTACCTTACGCCATCATCTCACCCACCAATGCTGACACAGCTTGGATGAAGGTCAGAATACCAGCCAGAGGACGCCGCACCTGCCGCTCCAAAAGGAAACACTATTCAGCCGTCACAACGTTGGAATTGGGAAAATATCTTCAATTTGTTAGCTTTCCATTTTTTTTAACTCTGCCATGGCCGGTCCTAAGCCCGTGCTGCAAAAAGAGGAAGGTTGGGTGCTGGGACAGTAAACCAGCCCTGTAAAAAAAGTGCCGCTATGTTTCGAGTGAAAGGAAGACGTTCACTGCACCTGGGACTGGACAAGTGTGGCTAGCAGAAGGTTTAACAGGGTAACATGGGAACGAGACTTATCATGATATGATATAGTATATATAGTTATATACGCCTATAGTTTACCTTACGCCATCATCTCACCCACCAATGCTGACACAGCTTGGATGAAGGTCAGAATACCAGCCAGAGGACGCCGCACCTGCCGCTCCAAAAGGAAACACTATTCAGCCGTCACAACGATGGAATTGGGAAAATATCTTTAATTTGTTAGCTTTCCATTTTTTTTAACTCTGCCATGGCCGGTCCTAAGCCCGTGCTGCAAAAAGAGGAAGGTTGGGTACTGGGACAGTAAACCAGCCCTGTAAAAAAAGTGCCGCTATGTTTCGAGTGAAAGGAAGATGTTCACTGCACCTGGGACTGGACAAGTGTGGCTAGCAGAAGGTTTAACAGGGTAACATGGGAACGAGACTTATCATGATATGATATAGTATATATAGTTATATACGCCTATAGTTTACCGTACGCCATGATCTCACCCACCAATGCTGACACAGCTTGGATGAAGGTCAGAATACCAGCCAGAGGACGCCGCTCCTGCCGCTCCAAAAAGAAACATCATTCAGCCGTCACAGCGTTGGAATTGGGAAAATATCTTCAATGTGTTAGCTCTCCATTTTTTTAACTCTGCCATGGCCGGTCCTAAGCCCGTGCTGCGAAAAGAGGAAGGTTGGGTGCTGGGACAGTAAACCAGCCCTGTAAAAAAAAAGTGCCGCTATGTTTCGAGTGAAAGGAAGACGTTCACTGCACCTGGGACTGGACAAGTGTGGCTAGCAGAAGGTTTAACAGGGTAACATGGGAACGAGACTTATCATGATATGATATAGTATATATAGTTATATACGCCTATAGTTTACCGTACGCCATGATCTCACCCACCAATGCTGACACAGCTTGGATGAAGGTCAGAATACCAGCCAGAGGACGCCGCTCCTGCCGCTCCAAAAAGAAACATCATTCAGCCGTCACAGCGTTGGAATTGGGAAAATATCTTCAATGTGTTAGCTCTCCATTTTTTTAACTCTGCCATGGCCGGTCCTAAGCCCGTGCTGCGAAAAGAGGAAGGTTGGGTGCTGGGACAGTAAACCAGCCCTGTAAAAAAAAGTGCCGCTATGTTTCGAGTGAAAGGAAGACGTTCACTGCACCTGGGACTGGACAAGTGGGGCTAGCAGAAGGTTTAACAGGGTAACATGGGAACGAGACTTATCATGATATGATATAGTATATATAGTTATATACGCCTTTAGTTTACCGTACGCCATGATCTCACCCACCAATGCTGACACAGCTTGGATGAAGGTCAGAATACCAGCCAGAGGACGCCGCTCCTGCCGCTCCAAAAAGAAACATCATTCAGCCGTCACAGCATTGGAATTGGGAAAATATCTTCAATGTGTTAGCTCTCCATTTTTTTAACTCTGCCATGGCTGGTCCTAAGCCCGTGCTGCGAAAAGAGGAAGGTTGGGTGCTGGGACAGTAAACCAGCCCTGTAAAAAAAAGTGCCGCTATGTTTCGAGTGAAAGGAAGACGTTCACTGCACCTGGGACTGAACAAGTGTGGCTAGCAGAAGGTTTAACAGGGTAACATGGGAACGAGACTTATCATGATATGATATAGTATATATAGTTATATACGCCTATAGTTTACCGTACGCCATGATCTCACCCACCAATGCTGACACAGCTTGGATGAAGGTCAGAATACCAGCCAGAGGACGCCGCTCCTGCCGCTCCAAAAAGAAACATCATTCAGCCGTCACAGCGTTGGAATTGGGAAAATATCTTCAATGTGTTAGCTCTCCATTTTTTTAACTCTACCATGGCCGGTCCTAAGCCCGTGCTGCGAAAAGAGGAAGGTTGGGTGCTGGGACAGTAAACCAGCCCTGTAAAAAAAAGTGCCGCTATGTTTCGAGTGAAAGGAAGACGTTCACTGCACCTGGGACTGGACAAGTGTGGCTAGCAGAAGGTTTAACAGGGTAACATGGGAACGAGACTTATCATGATATGATATAGTATATATAGTTATATACGCCTATAGTTTACCGTACGCCATGATCTCACCCACCAATGCTGACACAGCTTGGATGAAGGTCAGAATACCAGCCAGAGGACGCCGCTCCTGCCACTCCAAAAAGAAACATTATTCAGCAGTCACAGCGTTGGACTTGGGAAAATGTCTTCAATTTGTTAGCTTTCCATTTTTTTAACTCTGCCATGGCCGGTCCTAAGCCCGTGCTGCGAAAAGAGGAAGGTTGGGTGCTAGGACAGTAAACCAGCCCTGTAAAAAAAAGTGTCGCTATCTCTTGAGTGAAAGGAAGACGTTCACTGCACCTGGGATTGGACAATTCCTCCCCAACTGCTACAGCGTGGGGGAGGGGCGAGGACTCCAATGCTGTTAAGGCAAGAAAACATAAGCCATGCCTACTCCGCTTGAGAGTCAGCAAATCAGGTGCGTGGCGTGAAAGCGGAGCTCTTGAGGCTCAATCTGCGATTGGCCAACTATATAGCGGTAGTGTTTGGATGATCATACAGAAATTCCTCCCCATCAGCTGCAGCGTAGGGGACGGGGTGGGGACTCTGAGGCTGTTTATACAAGAAAATATAAGCCATGCCTTCTCAACCTCACAGCACTTGGTTTTCCAGGGATGACCAGCGATCAGCAGACACGGATGACCAGCGATCTGCAGACAGGGAACCTCATGGTACTCAGCGATCCAGGGACGACAAGCGATCAGCAGACAGGGACAACCAGCGATCAACCACAGCTCTCAGGTAGGGACACGGCAGGCTTGCAGGGGCTCAGCAGGGTCCTGGCCGTGGGGTCTGTTTAATCTGAATTGACTTGTTTAATGTGAAATGCCTTGTTTAATGTGAACTGCCTTGTTTAATGTGAGCTGCCTTGTTTAATGTGAGCTGCCTTGTTTAATCTGAGCTGAACTTCCTTGTTTGAGCTGAACTTCCTTGTTTGAGCTGAACTGCCTTGTTTGAGCTGTACTGCCTTGTTTGAGCTGAACTGTCTTGTTTGAGCTGAACTGCCTTGTTTGAGCTGAACTGCCTTGTTTGAGTTGAACTGCCTTGTTTGAGCTGAACTGCCTTGTTTGAGCTGAACTGCCTTGTTTGAGCTGAACTGCCTTGTTTAATTTGAGCTGCCTTGTTTAATTTGAGCTGAACTGCCTTGTTTAATTTGAGCTGAACTGCCTTGTTTTATTTGAGCTGAACTGCCTTGTTTAATTTGAGCTGCCTTGTTTAATCTGAATTTGCGTTGAGCTAAACTGCCTTATTTAATATGAACTGCCTTTGAGCTTAACTGCCTTGTTAAATCCGAACTGCATTGTTTAATCTGAACTCCTTCTGAGCTGAACTGCCATGTTTAATGTGAACTGCCATGTTTAATGTGAACTGCCATGTTTAATGTGAACTGCCATGTTTAATGTGAACTGCGTTGTTTAATCTAAACTGCCTTGTTTAATCTGAACTGCCGTTGAGCTGAACTGCCTTTTGAGCTGAACTGCCTTGTTTAATGTGATCTGCCTTGTTTAATGTGATCTGCCTTGTTTAATGTGAACTGCCTTGTTAAATCTGAACTGCCGTTCAGCTGAACTGCCTAGCTTAATCTAAACTGCCGTTGAGCTGAACTGCCTTGATTTAATCTAAACTGCCGTTGAAATGAACTGCCTTGTTTAATATGAACTGCCTTGTTTAATGTGAACTGCCGTTGAGCTGAACTGCCTTGTTTAATGTGAACTGCCTCATTTAACCCCATTTGCGCTGGCGACACACAAATGTGCGGCCTCCGGGTGTCTGGACCTAGACGCCGAGCAGCCACACATTTGCGTTCAAGTAACAAAAAACATATGTGCTGAGAGCGCGCACCCTGCACGCTCCCAGCACACGCGTGGTACTCACGGAAAGGTCCCGGTCCGCTCTTTCGATCAGGAACTTTCCCGATCATGTGACCGCCATGATGACAAGTCACGGCGGTCACATGATCCCTAAACTGCTTTGTTTAAGCTGAAGTGCCGTTGAGCTTAACTGCTTTGTTTAATCTGAACTGCCGTTGACCTCACCCACCAATGCTGACACAGGAAGACGTTCACTGCACCTGGGACTGGACAAGTGTGGCTAGCAGAAGGTTTAACAGGGTAACATGGGAACGAGACTTATCATGATATGATATATTATATATAGTTATATACGCCTATAGTTTACCTTACGCCATCATCTCACCCACCAATGCTGACACAGCTTGGATGAAGGTCAGAATACCAGCCAGAGGACGCCGCACCTGCCGCTCCAAAAGGAAACACTATTCAGCCGTCACAACGTTGGAATTGGGAAAATATCTTCAATTTGTTAGCTTTCCATTTTTTTTAACTCTGCCATGGCCGGTCCTAAGCCCGTGCTGCAAAAAGAGGAAGGTTGGGTGCTGGGACAGTAAACCAGCCCTGTAAAAAAAGTGCCGCTATGTTTCGAGTGAAAGGAAGACGTTCACTGCACCTGGGACTGGACAAGTGTGGCTAGCAGAAGGTTTAACAGGGTAACATGGGAACGAGACTTATCATGATATGATATAGTATATATAGTTATATACGCCTATAGTTTACCTTACGCCATCATCTCACCCACCAATGCTGACACAGCTTGGATGAAGGTCAGAATACCAGCCAGAGGACGCCGCACCTGCCGCTCCAAAAGGAAACACTATTCAGCCGTCACAACGATGGAATTGGGAAAATATCTTTAATTTGTTAGCTTTCCATTTTTTTTAACTCTGCCATGGCCGGTCCTAAGCCCGTGCTGCAAAAAGAGGAAGGTTGGGTACTGGGACAGTAAACCAGCCCTGTAAAAAAAGTGCCGCTATGTTTCGAGTGAAAGGAAGATGTTCACTGCACCTGGGACTGGACAAGTGTGGCTAGCAGAAGGTTTAACAGGGTAACATGGGAACGAGACTTATCATGATATGATATAGTATATATAGTTATATACGCCTATAGTTTACCGTACGCCATGATCTCACCCACCAATGCTGACACAGCTTGGATGAAGGTCAGAATACCAGCCAGAGGACGCCGCTCCTGCCGCTCCAAAAAGAAACATCATTCAGCCGTCACAGCGTTGGAATTGGGAAAATATCTTCAATGTGTTAGCTCTCCATTTTTTTAACTCTGCCATGGCCGGTCCTAAGCCCGTGCTGCGAAAAGAGGAAGGTTGGGTGCTGGGACAGTAAACCAGCCCTGTAAAAAAAAAGTGCCGCTATGTTTCGAGTGAAAGGAAGACGTTCACTGCACCTGGGACTGGACAAGTGTGGCTAGCAGAAGGTTTAACAGGGTAACATGGGAACGAGACTTATCATGATATGATATAGTATATATAGTTATATACGCCTATAGTTTACCGTACGCCATGATCTCACCCACCAATGCTGACACAGCTTGGATGAAGGTCAGAATACCAGCCAGAGGACGCCGCTCCTGCCGCTCCAAAAAGAAACATCATTCAGCCGTCACAGCGTTGGAATTGGGAAAATATCTTCAATGTGTTAGCTCTCCATTTTTTTAACTCTGCCATGGCCGGTCCTAAGCCCGTGCTGCGAAAAGAGGAAGGTTGGGTGCTGGGACAGTAAACCAGCCCTGTAAAAAAAAGTGCCGCTATGTTTCGAGTGAAAGGAAGACGTTCACTGCACCTGGGACTGGACAAGTGTGGCTAGCAGAAGGTTTAACAGGGTAACATGGGAACGAGACTTATCATGATATGATATAGTATATATAGTTATATACGCCTATAGTTTACCGTACGCCATGATCTCACCCACCAATGCTGACACAGTTTGGATGAAGGTCAGAATACCAGCCAGAAAACGCCGCTCCTGCCGCTCCAAAAAGAAACATCATTCAGCCGTCACAGCGTTGGAATTGGGAAAATATCTTCAATGTGTTAGCTCTCCATTTTTTTAACTCTGCCATGGCCGGTCCTAAGCCCGTGCTGCGAAAAGAGGAAGGTTGGGTGCTGGGACAGTAAACCAGCCCTGTAAAAAAAAGTGCCGCTATGTTTCGAGTGAAAGGAAGACGTTCACTGCACCTGGGACTGGACAAGTGTGGCTAGCAGAAGGTTTAACAGGGTAACATGGGAACGAGACTTATCATGATATGATATAGTATATATAGTTATATACGCCTATAGTTTACCGTACGCCATGATCTCACCCACCAATGCTGACACAGCTTGGATGAAGGTCAGAATACCAGCCAGAAAACGCCGCTCCTGCCGCTCCAAAAAGAAACATCATTCAGCCGTCACAGCGTTGGAATTGGGAAAATATCTTCAATGTGTTAGCTCTCCATTTTTTTAACTCTGCCATGGGCGGTCCTAAGCCCGTGCTGCGAAAAGAGGAAGGTTGGGTGCTGGGACAGTAAACCAGCCCTGTAAAAAAAAGTGCCGCTATGTTTCGAGTGAAAGGAAGACGTTCACTGCACCTGGGACTGGACAAGTGTGGCTAGCAGAAGGTTTAACAGGGTAACATGGGAACGAGACTTATCATGATATGATATAGTATATATAGTTATATACGCCTATAGTTTACCGTACGCCATGATCTCACCCACCAATGCTGACACAGCTTGGATGAAGGTCAGAATACCAGCCAGAGGACGCCGCTCCTGCCGCTCCAAAAAGAAACATCATTCAGCCGTCACAGCATTGGAATTGGGAAAATATCTTCAATGTGTTAGCTCTCCATTTTTTTAACTCTGCCATGGCTGGTCCTAAGCCCGTGCTGCGAAAAGAGGAAGGTTGGGTGCTGGGACAGTAAACCAGCCCTGTAAAAAAAAAGTGCCGCTATGTTTCGAGTGAAAGGAAGACGTTCACTGCACCTGGGACTGGACAAGTGTGGCTAGCAGAAGGTTTAACAGGGTAACATGGGAACGAGACTTATCATGATATGATATAGTATATATAGTTATATACGCCTATAGTTTACCTTACGCCATCATCTCACCCACCAATGCTGACACAGCTTGGATGAAGGTCAGAATACCAGCCAGAGGACGCCGCTCTTGCCGCTCCAAAAAGAAACATCATTCAGCCGTCACAGCGTTGGAATTGGGAAAATATCTTCAATGTGTTAGCTCTCCATTTTTTTAACTCTGCCATGGCCGGTCCTAAGCCCGTGCTGCGAAAAGAGGAAGGTTGGGTGCTGGGACAGTAAACCAGCCTTGTAAAAAAAAGTGCCGCTATGTTTCGAGTGAAAGGAAGACGTTCACTGCACCTGGGACTGGACAAGTGTGGCTAGCAGAAGGTTTAACAGGGTAACATGGGAACGAGACTTATCATGATATGATATAGTATATATAGTTATATACGCCTATAGTTTACCGTACGCCATGATCTCACCCACCAATGCTGACACAGCTTGGATGAAGGTCAGAATACCAGCCAGAGGACGCCGCTCCTGCCGCTCCAAAAAGAAACATCATTCAGCCGTCACAGCGTTGGAATTGGGAAAATATCTTCAATGTGTTAGCTCTCCATTTTTTTAACTCTACCATGGCCGGTCCTAAGCCCGTGCTGCGAAAAGAGGAAGGTTGGGTGCTGGGACAGTAAACCAGCCCTGTAAAAAAAAGTGCCGCTATGTTTCGAGTGAAAGGAAGACGTTCACTGCACCTGGGACTGGACAAGTGTGGCTAGCAGAAGGTTTAACAGGGTAACATGGGAACGAGACTTATCATGATATGATATAGTATATATAGTTATATACGCCTATAGTTTACCGTACGCCATGATCTCACCCACCAATGCTGACACAGCTTGGATGAAGGTCAGAATACCAGCCAGAGGACGCCGCTCCTGCCACTCCAAAAAGAAACATTATTCAGCAGTCACAGCGTTGGACTTGGGAAAATGTCTTCAATTTGTTAGCTTTCCATTTTTTTTAACTCTGCCATGGCCGGTCCTAAGCCCGTGCTGCGAAAAGAGGAAGGTTGGGTGCTAGGACAGTAAACCAGCCCTGTAAAAAAAAGTGTCGCTATCTCTTGAGTGAAAGGAAGACGTTCACTGCACCTGGGACTGGACAATTCCTCCCCAACTGCTACAGCGTGGGGGAGGGGCGAGGACTCCAATGCTGTTAAGGCAAGAAAACATAAGCCATGCCTACTCCGCTTGAGAGTCAGCAAATCAGGTGCGTGGCGTGAAAGCGGAGCTCTTGAGGCTCAATCTGCGATTGGCCAACTATATAGCGGTAGTGTTTGGATGATCATACAGAAATTCCTCCCCATCAGCTGCAGCGTAGGGGACGGGGTGGGGACTCTGAGGCTGTTTATACAAGAAAATATAAGCCATGCCTTCTCAACCTCACAGCACTTGGTTTTCCAGGGATGACCAGCGATCAGCAGACACGGATGACCAGCGATCTGCAGACAGGGAACCTCATGGTACTCAGCGATCCAGGGACGACAAGCGATCAGCAGACAGGGACAACCAGCGATCAACCACAGCTCTCAGGTAGGGACACGGCAGGCTTGCAGGGGCTCAGCAGGGTCCTGGCCGTGGGGTCTGTTTAATCTGAATTGACTTGTTTAATGTGAAATGCCTTGTTTAATGTGAACTGCCTTGTTTAATGTGAGCTGCCTTGTTTAATGTGAGCTGCCTTGTTTAATCTGAGCTGAACTTCCTTGTTTGAGCTGAACTTCCTTGTTTGAGCTGAACTGCCTTGTTTGAGCTGTACTGCCTTGTTTGAGCTGAACTGTCTTGTTTGAGCTGAACTGCCTTGTTTGAGCTGAACTGCCTTGTTTGAGTTGAACTGCCTTGTTTGAGCTGAACTGCCTTGTTTGAGCTGAACTGCCTTGTTTGAGCTGAACTGCCTTGTTTAATTTGAGCTGCCTTGTTTAATTTGAGCTGAACTGCCTTGTTTAATTTGAGCTGAACTGCCTTGTTTTATTTGAGCTGAACTGCCTTGTTTAATTTGAGCTGCCTTGTTTAATCTGAATTTGCGTTGAGCTAAACTGCCTTATTTAATATGAACTGCCTTTGAGCTTAACTGCCTTGTTAAATCCGAACTGCATTGTTTAATCTGAACTCCTTCTGAGCTGAACTGCCATGTTTAATGTGAACTGCCATGTTTAATGTGAACTGCCATGTTTAATGTGAACTGCCATGTTTAATGTGAACTGCCATGTTTAATGTGAACTGCGTTGTTTAATCTAAACTGCCTTGTTTAATCTGAACTGCCGTTGAGCTGAACTGCCTTTTGAGCTGAACTGCCTTGTTTAATGTGATCTGCCTTGTTTAATGTGATCTGCCTTGTTTAATGTGAACTGCCTTGTTAAATCTGAACTGCCGTTCAGCTGAACTGCCTAGCTTAATCTAAACTGCCGTTGAGCTGAACTGCCTTGATTTAATCTAAACTGCCGTTGAAATGAACTGCCTTGTTTAATATGAACTGCCTTGTTTAATGTGAACTGCCGTTGAGCTGAACTGCCTTGTTTAATGTGAACTGCCTCATTTAACCCCATTTGCGCTGGCGACACACAAATGTGCGGCCTCCGGGTGTCTGGACCTAGACGCCGAGCAGCCACACATTTGCGTTCAAGTAACAAAAAACATATGTGCTGAGAGCGCGCACCCTGCACGCTCCCAGCACACGCGTGGTACTCACGGAAAGGTCCCGGTCCGCTCTTTCGATCAGGAACTTTCCCGATCATGTGACCGCCATGATGACAAGTCACGGCGGTCACATGATCCCTAAACTGCTTTGTTTAAGCTGAAGTGCCGTTGAGCTTAACTGCTTTGTTTAATCTGAACTGCCGTTGACCTCACCCACCAATGCTGACACAGGAAGACGTTCACTGCACCTGGGACTGGACAAGTGTGGCTAGCAGAAGGTTTAACAGGGTAACATGGGAACGAGACTTATCATGATATGATATAGTATATATAGTTATATACGCCTATAGTTTACCTTACGCCATCATCTCACCCACCAATGCTGACACAGCTTGGATGAAGGTCAGAATACCAGCCAGAGGACGCCGCACCTGCCGCTCCAAAAGGAAACACTATTCAGCCGTCACAACGATGGAATTGGGAAAATATCTTTAATTTGTTAGCTTTCCATTTTTTTTAACTCTGCCATGGCCGGTCCTAAGCCCGTGCTGCAAAAAGAGGAAGGTTGGGTACTGGGACAGTAAACCAGCCCTGTAAAAAAAGTGCCGCTATGTTTCGAGTGAAAGGAAGATGTTCACTGCACCTGGGACTGGACAAGTGTGGCTAGCAGAAGGTTTAACAGGGTAACATGGGAACGAGACTTATCATGATATGATATAGTATATATAGTTATATACGCCTATAGTTTACCGTACGCCATGATCTCACCCACCAATGCTGACACAGCTTGGATGAAGGTCAGAATACCAGCCAGAGGACGCCGCTCCTGCCGCTCCAAAAAGAAACATCATTCAGCCGTCACAGCGTTGGAATTGGGAAAATATCTTCAATGTGTTAGCTCTCCATTTTTTTAACTCTGCCATGGCCGGTCCTAAGCCCGTGCTGCGAAAAGAGGAAGGTTGGGTGCTGGGACAGTAAACCAGCCCTGTAAAAAAAAAGTGCCGCTATGTTTCGAGTGAAAGGAAGACGTTCACTGCACCTGGGACTGGACAAGTGTGGCTAGCAGAAGGTTTAACAGGGTAACATGGGAACGAGACTTATCATGATATGATATAGTATATATAGTTATATACGCCTATAGTTTACCGTACGCCATGATCTCACCCACCAATGCTGACACAGCTTGGATGAAGGTCAGAATACCAGCCAGAGGACGCCGCTCCTGCCGCTCCAAAAAGAAACATCATTCAGCCGTCACAGCGTTGGAATTGGGAAAATATCTTCAATGTGTTAGCTCTCCATTTTTTTAACTCTGCCATGGCCGGTCCTAAGCCCGTGCTGCGAAAAGAGGAAGGTTGGGTGCTGGGACAGTAAACCAGCCCTGTAAAAAAAAGTGCCGCTATGTTTCGAGTGAAAGGAAGACGTTCACTGCACCTGGGACTGGACAAGTGGGGCTAGCAGAAGGTTTAACAGGGTAACATGGGAACGAGACTTATCATGATATGATATAGTATATATAGTTATATACGCCTTTAGTTTACCGTACGCCATGATCTCACCCACCAATGCTGACACAGCTTGGATGAAGGTCAGAATACCAGCCAGAGGACGCCGCTCCTGCCGCTCCAAAAAGAAACATCATTCAGCCGTCACAGCATTGGAATTGGGAAAATATCTTCAATGTGTTAGCTCTCCATTTTTTTAACTCTGCCATGGCTGGTCCTAAGCCCGTGCTGCGAAAAGAGGAAGGTTGGGTGCTGGGACAGTAAACCAGCCCTGTAAAAAAAAGTGCCGCTATGTTTCGAGTGAAAGGAAGACGTTCACTGCACCTGGGACTGAACAAGTGTGGCTAGCAGAAGGTTTAACAGGGTAACATGGGAACGAGACTTATCATGATATGATATAGTATATATAGTTATATACGCCTATAGTTTACCGTACGCCATGATCTCACCCACCAATGCTGACACAGCTTGGATGAAGGTCAGAATACCAGCCAGAGGACGCCGCTCCTGCCGCTCCAAAAAGAAACATCATTCAGCCGTCACAGCGTTGGAATTGGGAAAATATCTTCAATGTGTTAGCTCTCCATTTTTTTAACTCTACCATGGCCGGTCCTAAGCCCGTGCTGCGAAAAGAGGAAGGTTGGGTGCTGGGACAGTAAACCAGCCCTGTAAAAAAAAGTGCCGCTATGTTTCGAGTGAAAGGAAGACGTTCACTGCACCTGGGACTGGACAAGTGTGGCTAGCAGAAGGTTTAACAGGGTAACATGGGAACGAGACTTATCATGATATGATATAGTATATATAGTTATATACGCCTATAGTTTACCGTACGCCATGATCTCACCCACCAATGCTGACACAGCTTGGATGAAGGTCAGAATACCAGCCAGAGGACGCCGCTCCTGCCACTCCAAAAAGAAACATTATTCAGCAGTCACAGCGTTGGACTTGGGAAAATGTCTTCAATTTGTTAGCTTTCCATTTTTTTTAACTCTGCCATGGCCGGTCCTAAGCCCGTGCTGCGAAAAGAGGAAGGTTGGGTGCTAGGACAGTAAACCAGCCCTGTAAAAAAAAGTGTCGCTATCTCTTGAGTGAAAGGAAGACGTTCACTGCACCTGGGATTGGACAATTCCTCCCCAACTGCTACAGCGTGGGGGAGGGGCGAGGACTCCAATGCTGTTAAGGCAAGAAAACATAAGCCATGCCTACTCCGCTTGAGAGTCAGCAAATCAGGTGCGTGGCGTGAAAGCGGAGCTCTTGAGGCTCAATCTGCGATTGGCCAACTATATAGCGGTAGTGTTTGGATGATCATACAGAAATTCCTCCCCATCAGCTGCAGCGTAGGGGACGGGGTGGGGACTCTGAGGCTGTTTATACAAGAAAATATAAGCCATGCCTTCTCAACCTCACAGCACTTGGTTTTCCAGGGATGACCAGCGATCAGCAGACACGGATGACCAGCGATCTGCAGACAGGGAACCTCATGGTACTCAGCGATCCAGGGACGACAAGCGATCAGCAGACAGGGACAACCAGCGATCAACCACAGCTCTCAGGTAGGGACACGGCAGGCTTGCAGGGGCTCAGCAGGGTCCTGGCCGTGGGGTCTGTTTAATCTGAATTGACTTGTTTAATGTGAAATGCCTTGTTTAATGTGAACTGCCTTGTTTAATGTGAGCTGCCTTGTTTAATGTGAGCTGCCTTGTTTAATCTGAGCTGAACTTCCTTGTTTGAGCTGAACTTCCTTGTTTGAGCTGAACTGCCTTGTTTGAGCTGTACTGCCTTGTTTGAGCTGAACTGTCTTGTTTGAGCTGAACTGCCTTGTTTGAGCTGAACTGCCTTGTTTGAGTTGAACTGCCTTGTTTGAGCTGAACTGCCTTGTTTGAGCTGAACTGCCTTGTTTGAGCTGAACTGCCTTGTTTAATTTGAGCTGCCTTGTTTAATTTGAGCTGAACTGCCTTGTTTAATTTGAGCTGAACTGCCTTGTTTTATTTGAGCTGAACTGCCTTGTTTAATTTGAGCTGCCTTGTTTAATCTGAATTTGCGTTGAGCTAAACTGCCTTATTTAATATGAACTGCCTTTGAGCTTAACTGCCTTGTTAAATCCGAACTGCATTGTTTAATCTGAACTCCTTCTGAGCTGAACTGCCATGTTTAATGTGAACTGCCATGTTTAATGTGAACTGCCATGTTTAATGTGAACTGCCATGTTTAATGTGAACTGCGTTGTTTAATCTAAACTGCCTTGTTTAATCTGAACTGCCGTTGAGCTGAACTGCCTTTTGAGCTGAACTGCCTTGTTTAATGTGATCTGCCTTGTTTAATGTGATCTGCCTTGTTTAATGTGAACTGCCTTGTTAAATCTGAACTGCCGTTCAGCTGAACTGCCTAGCTTAATCTAAACTGCCGTTGAGCTGAACTGCCTTGATTTAATCTAAACTGCCGTTGAAATGAACTGCCTTGTTTAATATGAACTGCCTTGTTTAATGTGAACTGCCGTTGAGCTGAACTGCCTTGTTTAATGTGAACTGCCTCATTTAACCCCATTTGCGCTGGCGACACACAAATGTGCGGCCTCCGGGTGTCTGGACCTAGACGCCGAGCAGCCACACATTTGCGTTCAAGTAACAAAAAACATATGTGCTGAGAGCGCGCACCCTGCACGCTCCCAGCACACGCGTGGTACTCACGGAAAGGTCCCGGTCCGCTCTTTCGATCAGGAACTTTCCCGATCATGTGACCGCCATGATGACAAGTCACGGCGGTCACATGATCCCTAAACTGCTTTGTTTAAGCTGAAGTGCCGTTGAGCTTAACTGCTTTGTTTAATCTGAACTGCCGTTGACCTCACCCACCAATGCTGACACAGGAAGACGTTCACTGCACCTGGGACTGGACAAGTGTGGCTAGCAGAAGGTTTAACAGGGTAACATGGGAACGAGACTTATCATGATATGATATATTATATATAGTTATATACGCCTATAGTTTACCTTACGCCATCATCTCACCCACCAATGCTGACACAGCTTGGATGAAGGTCAGAATACCAGCCAGAGGACGCCGCACCTGCCGCTCCAAAAGGAAACACTATTCAGCCGTCACAACGTTGGAATTGGGAAAATATCTTCAATTTGTTAGCTTTCCATTTTTTTTAACTCTGCCATGGCCGGTCCTAAGCCCGTGCTGCAAAAAGAGGAAGGTTGGGTGCTGGGACAGTAAACCAGCCCTGTAAAAAAAGTGCCGCTATGTTTCGAGTGAAAGGAAGACGTTCACTGCACCTGGGACTGGACAAGTGTGGCTAGCAGAAGGTTTAACAGGGTAACATGGGAACGAGACTTATCATGATATGATATAGTATATATAGTTATATACGCCTATAGTTTACCTTACGCCATCATCTCACCCACCAATGCTGACACAGCTTGGATGAAGGTCAGAATACCAGCCAGAGGACGCCGCACCTGCCGCTCCAAAAGGAAACACTATTCAGCCGTCACAACGATGGAATTGGGAAAATATCTTTAATTTGTTAGCTTTCCATTTTTTTTAACTCTGCCATGGCCGGTCCTAAGCCCGTGCTGCAAAAAGAGGAAGGTTGGGTACTGGGACAGTAAACCAGCCCTGTAAAAAAAGTGCCGCTATGTTTCGAGTGAAAGGAAGATGTTCACTGCACCTGGGACTGGACAAGTGTGGCTAGCAGAAGGTTTAACAGGGTAACATGGGAACGAGACTTATCATGATATGATATAGTATATATAGTTATATACGCCTATAGTTTACCGTACGCCATGATCTCACCCACCAATGCTGACACAGCTTGGATGAAGGTCAGAATACCAGCCAGAGGACGCCGCTCCTGCCGCTCCAAAAAGAAACATCATTCAGCCGTCACAGCGTTGGAATTGGGAAAATATCTTCAATGTGTTAGCTCTCCATTTTTTTAACTCTGCCATGGCCGGTCCTAAGCCCGTGCTGCGAAAAGAGGAAGGTTGGGTGCTGGGACAGTAAACCAGCCCTGTAAAAAAAAAGTGCCGCTATGTTTCGAGTGAAAGGAAGACGTTCACTGCACCTGGGACTGGACAAGTGTGGCTAGCAGAAGGTTTAACAGGGTAACATGGGAACGAGACTTATCATGATATGATATAGTATATATAGTTATATACGCCTATAGTTTACCGTACGCCATGATCTCACCCACCAATGCTGACACAGCTTGGATGAAGGTCAGAATACCAGCCAGAGGACGCCGCTCCTGCCGCTCCAAAAAGAAACATCATTCAGCCGTCACAGCGTTGGAATTGGGAAAATATCTTCAATGTGTTAGCTCTCCATTTTTTTAACTCTGCCATGGCCGGTCCTAAGCCCGTGCTGCGAAAAGAGGAAGGTTGGGTGCTGGGACAGTAAACCAGCCCTGTAAAAAAAAGTGCCGCTATGTTTCGAGTGAAAGGAAGACGTTCACTGCACCTGGGACTGGACAAGTGGGGCTAGCAGAAGGTTTAACAGGGTAACATGGGAACGAGACTTATCATGATATGATATAGTATATATAGTTATATACAGTTGTGGCCAAAATTATTCAACCCCCAATGCTGTAAAGGGGTTTAGGGACTATAGTGTACATTTGGAATTGTATTCAGAATCAAATCCTACAAGGACGTTGTAACTACCCAAATGCAACTAAAATGACATCAATTGTTTATGTAATACAGTAGTAAATGGTTCTTATGTGGTTTCTTCATTGCCACAATTATTCAACCCCTTAAAGACTACCACTCTGAAGAACAGAGGTTCATACAGGTGCTTTCCATCAGGTATTGAAAACACCTGTGGATGTCACCGAGCAGCAATCAAGCATAATAAGCACCAATTAGGCAGCTTTAAAATGACTGTGATACTCAGCTCCTTCTAGACATTTACTGGTGTGGTTACAAACATGGTGAAGGCAAGAGAATGGTCCAGGAAGACAAGAGAAGAGGTGATTTCTCTTCACAGGAAGGGCAATGGCTATAAGAAGATTGCAAAGATGTTAAACATACCAAGAGACACCTTAGGAAGCATCATTCGCAAATTCAAGGCAAAGGGCACTGTTGAAACGCTACCTGGTCGTGGCAGAAAGAAGATGCTGACTTCGACTGCTGTGCGCTACCTGAAGCGTAGAGTGGAGAGAAGTCCCCGTGTGACTGCTGAGGAACTGAGAAAAGATTTGTCAGATGTGGGTACAGAAGTTTCAGCCCAGACAATAAGACGCACACTGCGTAATGAAGGCCTCCGTGCCAGAACTCCCAGGCGTACCCCCTTGCTGTCTCCAAAGAATAAGAAGAGTCGACTGCAGTATGCCAAAAGCCATGTGGACAAACCACAAAAGTTGTGGGATAGTGTTCTGTGGACTGATGAAACAAAATTAGAACTGTTTGGGCCCATGGATCAACGCTATGTTTGGAGGAGGAAGAACAAGGCCTATGATGAAAAGAACACCTTGCCTACTGTGAAGCATGGTGGAGGGTCAATCATGCTTTGGGGCTGTTTTGCTTCTGCAGGTACAGGGAAGCTTCAGCGTGTGCAAGGTACCATGAATTCTCTTCAGTACCAGGAGATATTGGATGGAAACGTGATGCAGTCCGTCACACACCTGAGGCTTGGGAGACGTTGGACCTTTCAACAGGACAATGATCCCAAGCATACCTCCAAGTCCACTAGAGCATGGTTGCAGAGGAAAGGCTGGAACATTTTGGAGTGGCCATCGCAGTCACCAGACTTAAATCCGATTGAGAACCTCTGGTGGGACTTAAAGAAAGCAGTTGCAGTGCGCAAGCCTAAGAATGTGACTGAACTGGAGGCCTTTGCCCATGAAGAATGGGCGAAGATACCCGTAGATCGCTGCAAGACACTTGTGTCAAGCTATGCTTCACGTTTAAAAGCTGTTATAACTGTAAAAGGATGCTGTACTAAGTACTAAGATTGAATGTCACTTGGGGGTTGAATAAAACTGATAATGCTGTGAGCACAGAAAAGACATTTGTGGTTATTTCATTATAACTGTTATGTTATATTTGTCTGACCTACAAGTGCCTCTTTAATGTAAATGTAAGCAAGATGACTGAATGATCAAAAGCAATGTCAAACTGGCCAAAACACTCAATTTCAGTGGGGGTTGAATAATTTTGGCCACAACTGTACGCCTTTAGTTTACCGTACGCCATGATCTCACCCACCAATGCTGACACAGCTTGGAAGAAGGTCAGAATACCAGCCAGAGGACGCCGCTCCTGCCGCTCCAAAAAGAAACATCATTCAGCCGTCACAGTGTTGGAATTGGGAAAATATCTTCAATGTGTTAGCTCTCCATTTTTTTAACTCTGCCATGGCCGGTCCTAAGCCCGTGCTGCGAAAAGAGGAAGGTTGGGTGCTGGGACAGTAAACCAGCCCTGTAAAAAAAAGTGCCGCTATGTTTCGAGTGAAAGGAAGACGTTCACTGCACCTGGGACTGGACAAGTGTGGCTAGCAGAAGGTTTAACAGGGTAACATGGGAACGAGACTTATCATGATATGATATAGTATATATAGTTATATACGCCTATAGTTTACCGTACGCCATGATCTCACCCACCAATGCTGACACAGCTTGGATGAAGGTCAGAATACCAGCCAGAGGACGCCGCTCCTGCCGCTCCAAAAAGAAACATCATTCAGCCGTCACAGCATTGGAATTGGGAAAATATCTTCAATGTGTTAGCTCTCCATTTTTTTAACTCTGCCATGGCTGGTCCTAAGCCCGTGCTGCGAAAAGAGGAAGGTTGGGTGCTGGGACAGTAAACCAGCCTTGTAAAAAAAAGTGCCGCTATGTTTCGAGTGAAAGGAAGACGTTCACTGCACCTGGGACTGGACAAGTGTGGCTAGCAGAAGGTTTAACAGGGTAACATGGGAACAAGACTTATCATGATATGATATAGTATATATAGTTATATACGCCTATAGTTTACCTTACGCCATCATCTCACCCACCAATGCTGACACAGCTTGGATGAAGGTCAGAATACCAGCCAGAGGACGCCGCTCTTGCCGCTCCAAAAAGAAACATCATTCAGCCGTCACAGCGTTGGAATTGGGAAAATATCTTCAATGTGTTAGCTCTCCATTTTTTTAACTCTGCCATGGCCGGTCCTAAGCCCGTGCTGCGAAAAGAGGAAGGTTGGGTGCTGGGACAGTAAACCAGCCTTGTAAAAAAAAGTGCCGCTATGTTTCGAGTGAAAGGAAGACGTTCACTGCACCTGGGACTGGACAAGTGTGGCTAGCAGAAGGTTTAACAGGGTAACATGGGAACGAGACTTATCATGATATGATATAGTATATATAGTTATATACGCCTATAGTTTACCGTACGCCATGATCTCACCCACCAATGCTGACACAGCTTGGATGAAGGTCAGAATACCAGCCAGAGGACGCCGCTCCTGCCGCTCCAAAAAGAAACATCATTCAGCCGTCACAGCATTGGAATTGGGAAAATATCTTCAATGTGTTAGCTCTCCATTTTTTTAACTCTGCCATGGCTGGTCCTAAGCCCGTGCTGCGAAAAGAGGAAGGTTGGGTGCTGGGAAAGTAAACCAGCCCTGTAAAAAAAAGTGCCGCTATGTTTCGAGTGAAAGGAAGACGTTCACTGCACCTGGGACTGAACAAGTGTGGCTAGCAGAAGGTTTAACAGGGTAACATGGGAACGAGACTTATCATGATATGATATAGTATATATAGTTATATACGCCTATAGTTTACCGTACGCCATGATCTCACCCACCAATGCTGACACAGCTTGGATGAAGGTCAGAATACCAGCCAGAGGACGCCGCTCCTGCCGCTCCAAAAAGAAACATCATTCAGCCGTCACAGCGTTGGAATTGGGAAAATATCTTCAATGTGTTAGCTCTCCATTTTTTTAACTCTACCATGGCCGGTCCTAAGCCCGTGCTGCGAAAAGAGGAAGGTTGGGTGCTGGGACAGTAAACCAGCCCTGTAAAAAAAAGTGCCGCTATGTTTCGAGTGAAAGGAAGACGTTCACTGCACCTGGGACTGGACAAGTGGGGCTAGCAGAAGGTTTAACAGGGTAACATGGGAACGAGACTTATCATGATATGATATAGTATATATAGTTATATACGCCTTTAGTTTACCGTACGCCATGATCTCACCCACCAATGCTGACACAGCTTGGATGAAGGTCAGAATACCAGCCAGAGGACGCCGCTCCTGCCGCTCCAAAAAGAAACATCATTCAGCCGTCACAGCATTGGAATTGGGAAAATATCTTCAATGTGTTAGCTCTCCATTTTTTTAACTCTGCCATGGCTGGTCCTAAGCCCGTGCTGCGAAAAGAGGAAGGTTGGGTGCTAGGACAGTAAACCAGCCCTGTAAAAAAAAGTGTCGCTATCTCTTGAGTGAAAGGAAGACGTTCACTGCACCTGGGACTGGACAATTCCTCCCCAACTGCTACAGCGTGGGGGAGGGGCAAGGACTCCAATGCTGTTAAGGCAAGAAAACATAAGCCATGCCTACTCCGCTTGAGAGTCAGCAAATCAGGTGCGTGGCGTGAAAGCGGAGCTCTTGAGGCTCAATCTGCGATTGGCCAACTATATAGCGGTAGTGTTTGGATGATCATACAGAAATTCCTCCCCATCAGCTGCAGCGTAGGGGACGGGGTGGGGACTCTGAGGCTGTTTATACAAGAAAATATAGGCCATGCCTTCTCAACCTCACAGCACTTGGTTTTCCAGGGATGACCAGCGATCAGCAGACACGGATGACCAGCGATCTGCAGACAGGGAACCTCATGGTACTCAGCGATCCAGGGACGACAAGCGATCAGCAGACAGGGACAACCAGCGATCAACCACAGCTCTCAGGTAGGGACACGGCAGGCTTGCAGGGGCTCAGCAGGGTCCTGGCCGTGGGGTCTGTTTAATCTGAATTGACTTGTTTAATGTTAAATGCCTTGTTTAATGTGAACTGCCTTGTTTAATGTGAACTGCCTTGTTTAATGTGAGCTGCCTTGTTTAATCTGAGCTGAACTTCCTTGTTTGAGCTGAACTTCCTTGTTTGAGCTGAACTGCCTTGTTTGAGCTGTACTGCCTTGTTTGAGCTGAACTGTCTTGTTTGAGCTGAACTGCCTTGTTTGAGCTGAACTGCCTTGTTTGAGCTGAACTGCCTTGTTTGAGCTGAACTGCCTTGTTTGAGCTGAACTGCCTTGTTTGAGCTTAACTGCCTTGTTTGAGCTGAACTGCCTTGTTTAATTTGAGCTGAACTGCCTTGTTTAATTTGAGCTGAACTGCCTTGTTTAATTTGAGCTGAACTGCCTTGTTTAATTTGAGCTGCCTTGTTTAATCTGAATTTGCGTTGAGCTAAACTGCCTTATTTAATATGAACTGCCTTTGAGCTTAACTGCCTTGTTAAATCCGAACTGCATTGTTTAATCTGAACTCCTTCTGAGCTGAACTGCCATGTTTAATGTGAACTGCCATGTTTAATGTGAACTGCCATGTTTAATGTGAACTGCCATGTTTAATGTGAACTGCCATGTTTAATGTGAACTGCCATGTTTAATGTGAACTGCGTTGTTTAATCTAAACTGCCTTGTTTAATCTGAACTGCCGTTGAGCTGAACTGCCTTTTGAGCTGAACTGCCTTGTTTAATGTGATCTGCCTTGTTTAATGTGATCTGCCTTGTTTAATGTGAACTGCCTTGTTTAATGTGAACTGCCTTGTTTAATGTGAACTGCCTTGTTTAATGTGATCTGCCTTGTTTAATGTGATCTGCCTTGTTTAATGTGAACTGCCTTGTTTAATGTGAACTGCCTTGTTAAATCTGAACTGCCGTTCAGCTGAACTGCCTAGCTTAATCTAAACTGCCGTTGAGCTGAACTGCCTTGATTTAATCTAAACTGCCGTTGAAATGAACTGCCTTGATTTAATGTGAACTGCCTTGTTTAATATGAACTGCCTTGTTTAATGTGAACTGCCGTTGAGCTGAACTGCCTTGTTTAATGTGAACTGCCTCATTTAACCCCATTTGCGCTGGCGACACACAAATGTGCGGCCTCCGGGTGTCTGGACCTAGATGCCGAGCAGCCACACATTTGCGTTCAAGTAACAAAAAACATATGTGCTGAGAGCGCGCACCCTGCACGCTCCCAGCACACGCGTGGTACTCACGGAAAGGTCCCGGTCCGCTCTTTCGATCAGGAACTTTCCCGATCATGTGACCGCCATGATGACAAGTCACGGCGGTCACATGATCCCTAAATTGCTTTGTTTAAGCTGAAGTGCCGTTGAGCTTAACTGCTTTGTTTAATCTGAACTGCCGTTGACCTCACCCACCAATACTGACACAGGAAGACGTTCACTGCACCTGGGACTGGACAAGTGTGGCTAGCAGAAGGTTTAACAGGGTAACATGGGAACGAGACTTATCATGATATGATATAGTATATATAGTTATATACGCCTATAGTTTACCTTACGCCATCATCTCACCCACCAATGCTGACACAGCTTGGATGAAGGTCAGAATACCAGCCAGAGGACGCCGCACTTGCCGCTCCAAAAGGAAACACTATTCAGCCGTCACAACGTTGGAATTGGGAAAATATCTTCAATTTGTTAGCTTTCCATTTTTTTTAACTCTGCCATGGCCGGTCCTAAGCCCGTGCTGCGAAAAGAGGAAGGTTGGGTGCTAGGACAGTAAACCAGCCCTGTAAAAAAAAGTGTCGCTATCTCTTGAGTGAAAGGAAGACGTTCACTGCACCTGGGACTGGACAATTCCTCCCCAACTGCTACAGCGTGGGGGAGGGGCGAGGACTCCAATGCTGTTAAGGCAAGAAAACATAAGCCATGCCTACTCCGCTTGAGAGTCAGCAAATCAGGTGCGTGGCGTGAAAGCGGAGTTGTTGAGGCTCAATCTGCGATTGGCCAACTATATAGCGGTAGTGTTTGGATGATCATACAGAAATTCCTCCCCATCAGCTGCAGTGTAGGGGACGGGGTGGGGACTCTGAGGCTGTTTATACAAGAAAATATAAGCCATGCCTTCTCAACCTCACAGCACTTGGTTTTCCAGGGATGACCAGCGATCAGCAGACACGGATGACCAGCGATCTGCAGACAGGGAACCTCATGGTACTCAGCGATCCAGGGACGACAAGCGATCAGCAGACAGGGACAACCAGCGATCAACCACAGCTCTCAGGTAGGGACACGGCAGGCTTGCAGGGGCTCAGCAGGGTCCTGGCCGTGGGGTCTGTTTAATCTGAATTGACTTGTTTAATGTGAAATGCCTTGTTTAATGTGAACTGCCTTGTTTAATGTGAACTGCCTTGTTTAATGTGAACTGCCTTGTTTAATGTGAGCTGCCTTGTTTAATCTGAGCTGAACTTCCTTGTTTGAGCTGAACTTCCTTGTTTGAGCTGAACTGCCTTGTTTGAGCTGTACTGCCTTGTTTGAGCTGAACTGTCTTGTTTGAGCTGAACTGTCTTGTTTGAGCTGAACTGCCTTGTTTGAGTTGAACTGCCTTGTTTGAGCTGAACTGCCTTGTTTGAGCTGAACTGCCTTGTTTGAGCTGAACTGCCTTGTTTAATTTGAGCTGAACTGCCTTGTTTAATTTGAGCTGAACTGCCTTGTTTAATTTGAGCTAAACTGCCTTGTTTAATTTGAGCTGAACTGCCTTGTTTAATTTGAGCTGAACTGCCTTGTTTAATTTGAGCTGAACTGCCTTGTTTAATTTGAGCTGCCTTGTTTAATCTGAATTTGCGTTGAGCTAAACTTCCTTATTTAATATGAACTGCCTTTGAGCTTAACTGCCTTGTTAAATCCGAACTGCATTGTTTAATCTGAACTCCTTCTGAGCTGAACTGCCATGTTTAATGTGAACTGCCATGTTTAATGTGAACTGCCATGTTTAATGTGAACTGCCATGTTTAATGTGAACTGCCATGTTTAATGTGAACTGCGTTGTTTAATCTAAACTGCCTTGTTTAATCTGAACTGCCGTTGAGCTGAACTGCCTTTTGAGCTGAACTGCCTTGTTTAATGTGATCTGCCTTGTTTAATGTGATCTGCCTTGTTTAATGTGAACTGCCTTGTTAAATCTGAACTGCCGTTCAGCTGAACTGCCTAGCTTAATCTAAACTGCCGTTGAGCTGAACTGCCTTGATTTAATCTAAACTGCCGTTGAAATGAACTGCCTTGTTTAATATGAACTGCCTTGTTTAATGTGAACTGCCGTTGAGCTGAACTGCCTTGTTTAATGTGAACTGCCTCATTTAACCCCATTTGCGCTGGCGACACACAAATGTGCGGCCTCCGGGTGTCTGGACCTAGACGCCGAGCAGCCACACATTTGCGTTCAAGTAACAAAAAACATATGTGCTGAGAGCGCGCACCCTGCACGCTCCCAGCACACGCGTGGTACTCACGGAAAGGTCCCGGTCCGCTCTTTCGATCAGGAACTTTCCCGATCATGTGACCGCCATGATGACAAGTCACGGCGGTCACATGATCCCTAAATTGCTTTGTTTAAGCTGAAGTGCCATTGAGCTTAACTGCTTTGTTTAATCTGAACTGCCGTTGACCTCACCCACCAATACTGACACAGGAAGACGTTCACTGCACCTGGGACTGGACAAGTGTGGCTAGCAGAAGGTTTAACAGGGTAACATGGGAACGAGACTTATCATGATATGATATAGTATATATAGTTATATACGCCTATAGTTTACCTTACGCCATCATCTCACCCACCAATGCTGACACAGCTTGGATGAAGGTCAGAATACCAGCCAGAGGACGCCGCACTTGCCGCTCCAAAAGGAAACACTATTCAGCCGTCACAAAGTTGGAATTGGGAAAATATCTTCAATTTGTTAGCTTTCCATTTTTTTTAACTCTGCCATGGCCAGTCCTAAGCCCGTGCTGCGAAAAGAGGAAGGTTGGGTGCTAGGACAGTAAACCAGCGCTGTAAAAAAAAGTGTCGCTATCTCTTGAGTGAAAGGAAGACGTTCACTGCACCTGGGACTGGACAATTCCTCCCCAACTGCTACAGCGTGGGGGAGGGGCGAGGACTCCAATGCTGTTAAGGCAAGAAAACATAAGCCATGCCTACTCCGCTTGAGAGTCAGCAAATCAGGTGCGTGGCGTGAAAGCGGAGTTCTTGAGGCTCAATCTGCGATTGGCCAACTATATAGCGGTAGTGTTTGGATGATCATACAGAAATTCCTCCCCATCAGCTGCAGTGTAGGGGACGGGGTGGGGACTCTGAGGCTGTTTATACAAGAAAATATAAGCCATGCCTTCTCAACCTCACAGCACTTGGTTTTCCAGGGATGACCAGCGATCAGCAGACACGGATGACCAGCGATCTGCAGACAGGGAACCTCATGGTACTCAGCGATCCAGGGACGACAAGCGATCAGCAGACAGGGACAACCAGCGATCAACCACAGCTCTCAGGTAGGGACACGGAAGGCTTGCAGGGGCTCAGCAGGGTCCTGGCCGTGGGGTCTGTTTAATCTGAATTGACTTGTTTAATGTGAAATGCCTTGTTTAATGTGAACTGCCTTGTTTAATGTGAACTGCCTTGTTTAATGTGAGCTGCCTTGTTTAATCTGAGCTGAACTTCCTTGTTTGAGCTGAACTTCCTTGTTTGAGCTGAACTGCCTTGTTTGAGCTGTACTGCCTTGTTTGAGCTGAACTGTCTTGTTTGAGCTGAACTGCCTTGTTTGAGCTGAACTGCCTTGTTTGAGTTGAACTGCCTTGTTTGAGTTGAACTGCCTTGTTTGAGCTGAACTGCCTTGTTTGAGCTGAACTGCCTTGTTTGAGCTGAACTGCCTTGTTTAATTTGAGCTGAACTGCCTTGTTTAATTTGAGCTGAACTGCCTTGTTTAATTTGAGCTGAACTGCCTTGTTTAATTTGAGCTGCCTTGTTTAATTTGAATTTGCGTTGAGCTAAACTGCCTTATTTAATATGAACTGCCTTTGAGCTTAACTGCCTTGTTAAATCCGAACTGCATTGTTTAATCTGAACTCCTTCTGAGCTGAACTGCCATGTTTAATGTGAACTGCCATGTTTAATGTGAACTGCCATGTTTAATGTGATCTGCCTTGTTTAATGTGATCTGCCTTGTTTAATGTGAACTGCCTTGTTTAATGTGAACTGCCATGTTTAATGTGAACTGCCATGTTTAATGTGAACTGCGTTGTTTAATCTAAACTGCCTTGTTTAATGTGAACTGCCGTTGAGCTGAACTGCCTTTTGAGCTGAACTGCCTTGTTTAATGTGATCTGCCTTGTTTAATGTGATCTGCCTTGTTTAATGTGAACTGCCTTGTTTAATGTGAACTGCCTTGTTAAATCTGAACTGCCGTTCAGCTGAACTGCCTAGCTTAATCTAAACTGCCGTTGAGCTGAACTGCCTTGATTTAATCTAAACTGCCGTTGAAATGAACTGCCTTGATTTAATGTGAACTGCCTTGTTTAATATGAACTGCCTTGTTTAATGTGAACTGCCGTTGAGCTGAACTGCCTTGTTTAATGTGAACTGCCTCATTTAACCCCATTTGCGCTGGCGACACACAAATGTGCGGCCTGCGGGTGTCTGGACCTAGACGCCGAGCAGCCACACATTTGCGTTCAAGTAACAAAAAACATATGTGCTGAGAGCGCGCACCCTGCACGCTCCCAGCACACGCGTGGTACTCACGGAAAGGTCCCGGTCCGCTCTTTCGATCAGGAACTTTCCCGATCATGTGACCGCCATGATGACAAGTCACGGCGGTCACATGATCCCTAAACTGCTTTGTTTAAGCTGAAGTGCCGTTGAGCTTAACTGCTTTGTTTAATCTGAACTGCCGTTGACCTCACCCACCAATGCTGACACAGGAAGACGTTCACTGCACCTGGGACTGGACAAGTGTGGCTAGCAGAAGGTTTAACAGGGTAACATGGGAACGAGACTTATCATGATATGATATAGTATATATAGTTATATACGCCTATAGTTTACCTTACGCCATCATCTCACCCACCAATGCTGACACAGCTTGGATGAAGGTCAGAATACCAGCCAGAGGACGCCGCACCTGCCGCTCCAAAAGGAAACACTATTCAGCCGTCACAACGTTGGAATTAAGAAAATATCTTCAATTTGTTAGCTTTCCATTTTTTTTAACTCTGCCATGGCCGGTCCTAAGCCCGTGCTGCAAAAAGAGGAAGGTTGGGTGCTGGGACAGTAAACCAGCCCTGTAAAAAAAGTGCCGCTATGTTTCGAGTGAAAGGAAGACGTTCACTGCACCTGGGACTGGACAAGTGTGGCTAGCAGAAGGTTTAACAGGGTAACATGGGAACGAGACTTATCATGATATGATATAGTATATATAGTTATATACGCCTATAGTTTACCATACGCCATGATCTCACCCACCAATGCTGACACAGCTTGGATGAAGGTCAGAATACCAGCCAGAGGATGCCGCTCCTGCCACTCCAAAAAGAAACATCATTCAGCCGTCACAGCGTTGGAATTGGGAAAATATCTTCAATGTGTTAGCTCTCCATTTTTTTAACTCTGCCATGGCCGGTCCTAAGCCCGTGCTGCAAAAAGAGGAAGGTTGGGTGCTGGGACAGTAAACCAGCCCTGTAAAAAAAAGTGCCGCTATGTTTCGAGTGAAAGGAAGACGTTCACTGCACCTGGGACTGGACAAGTGTGGCTAGCAGAAGGTTTAACAGGGTAACATGGGAACGAGACTTATCATGATATGATATAGTATATATAGTTATATACGCCTATAGTTTACCGTACGCCATGATCTCACCCACCAATGCTGACACAGCTTGGATGAAGGTCAGAATACCAGCCAGAGGACGCCGCTCCTGCCGCTCCAAAAAGAAACATCATTCAGCCGTCACAGCGTTGGAATTGGGAAAATATCTTCAATGTGTTAGCTCTCCATTTTTTTAACTCTGCCATGGCCGGTCCTAAGCCCGTGCTGCGAAAAGAGGAAGGTTGGGTTCTGGGACAGTTAACCAGCCCTGTAAAAAAAGTGCCGCTATGTTTCGAGTGAAAGGAAGACGTTCACTGCACCTGGGACTGGACAAGTGTGGCTAGCAGAAGGTTTAACAGGGTAACATGGGAACGAGACTTATCATGATATGATATAGTATATATAGTTATATACGCCTATAGTTTACCGTACGCCATGATCTCACCCACCAATGCTGACACAGCTTGGATGAAGGTCAGAATACCAGCCAGAGGACGCCGCTCCTGCCGCTCCAAAAAGAAACATCATTCAGCCGTCACAGCGTTGGAATTGGGAAAATATCTTTAATGTGTTAGCTCTCCATTTTTTTAACTCTGCCATGGCCGGTCCTAAGCCCGTGCTGTGAAAAGAGGAAGGTTGGGTGCTGGGACAGTAAACCAGCCCTGTAAAAAAAAGTGCCGCTATGTTTCGAGTGAAAGGAAGACGTTCACTGCACCTGGGACTGGACAAGTGTGGCTAGCAGAAGGTTTAACAGGGTAACATGGGAACGAGACTTATCATGATATGATATAGTATATATAGTTATATACGCCTATAGTTTACCGTACGCCATGATCTCACCCACCAATGCTGACACAGCTTGGATGAAGGTCAGAATACCAGCCAGAGGACGCCGCTCTTGCCGCTCCAAAAAGAAACATCATTCAGCCGTCACAGCGTTGGAATTGGGAAAATATCTTCAATGTGTTAGCTCTCCATTTTTTTAACTCTGCCATGGCCGGTCCTAAGCCCGTGCTGCGAAAAGAGGAAGGTTGGGTGCTGGGACAGTAAACCAGCCCTGTAAAAAAAGTGCCGCTATGTTTCGAGTGAAAGGAAGACGTTCACTGCACCTGGGACTGGACAAGTGTGGCTAGCAGAAGGTTTAACAGGGTAACATGGGAACGAGACTTATCATGATATGATATAGTATATATAGTTATATACGCCTATAGTTTACCGTACGCCATGATCTCACCCACCAATGCTGACACAGCTTGGATGAAGGTCAGAATACCAGCCAGAGGACGCCGCTCCTGCCGCTCCAAAAAGAAACATTATTCAGCAGTCACAGCGTTGGACTTGAGAAAATGTCTTCAATTTGTTAGCTTTCCATTTTTTTTAACTCTGCCATGGCCGGTCCTAAGCCCGTGCTGCGAAAAGAGGAAGGTTGGGTGCTAGGACAGTAAACCAGCCCTGTAAAAAAAAGTGTCGCTATCTCTTGAGTGAAAGGAAGACGTTCACTGCACCTGGGACTGGACAATTCCTCCCCAACTGCTACAGCGTGGGGGAGGGGCGAGGACTCCAATGCTGTTAAGGCAAGAAAACATAAGCCATGCCTACTCCGCTTGAGAGTCAGCAAATCAGGTGCGTGGCGTGAAAGCGGAGCTCTTGAGGCTCAATCTGCGATTGGCCAACTATATAGCGGTAGTGTTTGGATGATCATACAGAAATTCCTCCCCATCAGCTGCAGCGTAGGGGACGGGGTGGGGACTCTGAGGCTGTTTATACAAGAAAATATAAGCCATGCCTTCTCAACCTCACAGCACTTGGTTTTCCAGGGATGACCAGCGATCAGCAGACACGGATGACCAGCGATCTGCAGACAGGGAACCTCATGGTACTCAGCGATCCAGGGACGACAAGCGATCAGCAGACAGGGACAACCAGCGATCAACCACAGCTCTCAGGTAGGGACACGGCAGGCTTGCAGGGGCTCAGCAGGGTCCTGGCCGTGGGGTCTGTTTAATCTGAATTGACTTGTTTAATGTGAAATGCCTTGTTTAATGTGAACTGCCTTGTTTAATGTGAACTGCCTTGTTTAATGTGAGCTGCCTTGTTTAATGTGAGCTGCCTTGTTTAATCTGAGCTGAACTTCCTTGTTTGAGCTGAACTTCCTTGTTTGAGCTGAACTGTCTTGTTTGAGCTGAACTGCCTTGTTTGAGCTGAACTGCCTTGTTTGAGCTGAACTGCCTTGTTTGAGTTGAACTGCCTTGTTTGAGTTGAACTGCCTTGTTTGAGCTGAACTGCCTTGTTTGAGCTGAACTGCCTTGTTTGAGCTGAACTGCCTTGTTTGAGCTGAACTGCCTTGTTTAATTTGAGCTGAACTGCCTTGTTTAATTTGAGCTGAACTGCCTTGTTTAATTTGAGCTGAACTGCCTTGTTTAATTTGAGCTGCCTTGTTTAATTTGAATTTGCGTTGAGCTAAACTGCCTTATTTAATATGAACTGCCTTTGAGCTTAACTGCCTTGTTAAATCCGAACTGCATTGTTTAATCTGAACTCCTTCTGAGCTGAACTGCCATGTTTAATGTGAACTGCCATGTTTAATGTGAACTGCCATGTTTAATGTGATCTGCCTTGTTTAATGTGATCTGCCTTGTTTAATGTGAACTGCCTTGTTTAATGTGAACTGCCATGTTTAATGTGAACTGCCATGTTTAATGTGAACTGCGTTGTTTAATCTAAACTGCCTTGTTTAATCTGAACTGCCGTTGAGCTGAACTGCCTTTTGAGCTGAACTGCCTTGTTTAATGTGATCTGCCTTGTTTAATGTGATCTGCCTTGTTTAATGTGATCTGCCTTGTTTAATGTGAACTGCCTTGTTAAATCTGAACTGCCGTTCAGCTGAACTGCCTAGCTTAATCTAAACTGCCGTTGAGCTGAACTGCCTTGATTTAATCTAAACTGCCGTTGAAATGAACTGCCTTGATTTAATGTGAACTGCCTTGTTTAATATGAACTGCCGTTGAGCTGAACTGCCTTGTTTAATGTGAACTGCCTCATTTAACCCCATTTGCGCTGGCGACACACAAATGTGCGGCCTCCGGGTGTCTGGACCTAGACGCCGAGCAGCCACACATTTGCGTTCAAGTAACAAAAAACATATGTGCTGAGAGCGCGCACCCTGCACGCTCCCAGCACACGCGTGGTACTCACGGAAAGGTCCCGGTCCGCTCTTTCGATCAGGAACTTTCCCGATCATGTGACCGCCATGATGACAAGTCACGGCGGTCACATGATCCCTAAACTGCTTTGTTTAAGCTGAAGTGCCGTTGAGCTTAACTGCTTTGTTTAATCTGAACTGCCGTTGACCTCACCCACCAATGCTGACACAGGAAGACGTTCACTGCACCTGGGACTGGACAAGTGTGGCTAGCAGAAGGTTTAACAGGGTAACATGGGAACGAGACTTATCATGATATGATATATTATATATAGTTATATACGCCTATAGTTTACCTTACGCCATCATCTCACCCACCAATGCTGACACAGCTTGGATGAAGGTCAGAATACCAGCCAGAGGATGCCGCTCCTGCCGCTCCAAAAAGAAACATCATTCAGCCGTCACAGCGTTGGAATTGGGAAAATATCTTCAATGTGTTAGCTCTCCATTTTTTTAACTCTGCCATGGCCGGTCCTAAGCCCGTGCTGCAAAAAGAGGAAGGTTGGGTGCTGGGACAGTAAACCAGCCCTGTAAAAAAAAGTGCCGCTATGTTTCGAGTGAAAGGAAGACGTTCACTGCACCTGGGACTGGACAAGTGTGGCTAGCAGAAGGTTTAACAGGGTAACATGGGAACGAGACTTATCATGATATGATATAGTATATATAGTTATATACGCCTATAGTTTACCGTACGTCATGATCTCACCCACCAATGCTGACACAGCTTGGATGAAGGTCAGAATACCAGCCAGAGGACGCCGCTCCTGCCGCTCCAAAAAGAAACATCATTCAGCCGTCACAGCGTTGGAATTGGGAAAATATCTTCAATGTGTTAGCTCTCCATTTTTTTAACTCTGCCATGGCCGGTCCTAAGCCCGTGCTGCGAAAAGAGGAAGGTTGGGTTCTGGGACAGTAAACCAGCCCTGTAAAAAAAGTGCCGCTATGTTTCGAGTGAAAGGAAGACGTTCACTGCACCTGGGACTGGACAAGTGTGGCTAGCAGAAGGTTTAACAGGGTAACATGGGAACGAGACTTATCATGATATGATATAGTATATATAGTTATATACGCCTATAGTTTACCGTACGCCATGATCTCATCCACCAATGCTGACACAGCTTGGATGAAGGTCAGAATACCAGCCAGAGGACGCCGCTCCTGCCGCTCCAAAAAGAAACATCATTCAGCCGTCACAGCGTTGGAATTGGGAAAATATCTTTAATGTGTTAGCTCTCCATTTTTTTAACTCTGCCATGGCCGGTCCTAAGCCCGTGCTGTGAAAAGAGGAAGGTTGGGTGCTGGGACAGTAAACCAGCCCTGTAAAAAAAAGTGCCGCTATGTTTCGAGTGAAAGGAAGACGTTCACTGCACCTGGGACTGGACAAGTGTGGCTAGCAGAAGGTTTAACAGGGTAACATGGGAACGAGACTTATCATGATATGATATAGTATATATAGTTATATACGCCTATAGTTTACCGTACGCCATGATCTCACCCACCAATGCTGACACAGCTTGGATGAAGGTCAGAATACCAGCCAGAGGACGCCGCTCTTGCCGCTCCAAAAAGAAACATCATTCAGCCGTCACAGCGTTGGAATTGGGAAAATATCTTCAATGTGTTAGCTCTCCATTTTTTTAACTCTGCCATGGCCGGTCCTAAGCCCGTGCTGCGAAAAGAGGAAGGTTGGGTGCTGGGACAGTAAACCAGCCCTGTAAAAAAAGTGCCGCTATGTTTCGAGTGAAAGGAAGACGTTCACTGCACCTGGGACTGGACAAGTGTGGCTAGCAGAAGGTTTAACAGGGTAACATGGGAACGAGACTTATCATGATATGATATAGTATATATAGTTATATACGCCTATAGTTTACCGTACGCCATGATCTCACCCACCAATGCTGACACAGCTTGGATGAAGGTCAGAATACCAGCCAGAGGACGCCGCTCCTGCCGCTCCAAAAAGAAACATTATTCAGCAGTCACAGCGTTGGACTTGAGAAAATGTCTTCAATTTGTTAGCTTTCCATTTTTTTTAACTCTGCCATGGCCGGTCCTAAGCCCGTGCTGCGAAAAGAGGAAGGTTGGGTGCTAGGACAGTAAACCAGCCCTGTAAAAAAAAGTGTCGCTATCTCTTGAGTGAAAGGAAGACGTTCACTGCACCTGGGACTGGACAATTCCTCCCCAACTGCTACAGCGTGGGGGAGGGGCGAGGACTCCAATGCTGTTAAGGCAAGAAAACATAAGCCATGCCTACTCCGCTTGAGAGTCAGCAAATCAGGTGCGTGGCGTGAAAGCGGAGCTCTTGAGGCTCAATCTGCGATTGGCCAACTATATAGCGGTAGTGTTTGGATGATCATACAGAAATTCCTCCCCATCAGCTGCAGCGTAGGGGACGGGGTGGGGACTCTGAGGCTGTTTATACAAGAAAATATAAGCCATGCCTTCTCAACCTCACAGCACTTGGTTTTCCAGGGATGACCAGCGATCAGCAGACACGGATGACCAGCGATCTGCAGACAGGGAACCTCATGGTACTCAGCGATCCAGGGACGACAAGCGATCAGCAGACAGGGACAACCAGCGATCAACCACAGCTCTCAGGTAGGGACACGGCAGGCTTGCAGGGGCTCAGCAGGGTCCTGGCCGTGGGGTCTGTTTAATCTGAATTGACTTGTTTAATGTGAAATGCCTTGTTTAATGTGAACTGCCTTGTTTAATGTGAACTGCCTTGTTTAATGTGAGCTGCCTTGTTTAATGTGAGCTGCCTTGTTTAATCTGAGCTGAACTTCCTTGTTTGAGCTGAACTTCCTTGTTTGAGCTGAACTGTCTTGTTTGAGCTGAACTGCCTTGTTTGAGCTGAACTGCCTTGTTTGAGTTGAACTGCCTTGTTTGAGTTGAACTGCCTTGTTTGAGCTGAACTGCCTTGTTTGAGCTGAACTGCCTTGTTTGAGCTGAACTGCCTTGTTTGAGCTGAACTGCCTTGTTTAATTTGAGCTGAACTGCCTTGTTTAATTTGAGCTGAACTGCCTTGTTTAATTTGAGCTGAACTGCCTTGTTTAATTTGAGCTGCCTTGTTTAATTTGAATTTGCGTTGAGCTAAACTGCCTTATTTAATATGAACTGCCTTTGAGCTTAACTGCCTTGTTAAATCCGAACTGCATTGTTTAATCTGAACTCCTTCTGAGCTGAACTGCCATGTTTAATGTGAACTGCCATGTTTAATGTGAACTGCCATGTTTAATGTGATCTGCCTTGTTTAATGTGATCTGCCTTGTTTAATGTGAACTGCCTTGTTTAATGTGAACTGCCATGTTTAATGTGAACTGCCATGTTTAATGTGAACTGCGTTGTTTAATCTAAACTGCCTTGTTTAATCTGAACTGCCGTTGAGCTGAACTGCCTTTTGAGCTGAACTGCCTTGTTTAATGTGATCTGCCTTGTTTAATGTGATCTGCCTTGTTTAATGTGAACTGCCTTGTTAAATCTGAACTGCCGTTCAGCTGAACTGCCTAGCTTAATCTAAACTGCCGTTGAGCTGAACTGCCTTGATTTAATCTAAACTGCCGTTGAAATGAACTGCCTTGATTTAATGTGAACTGCCTTGTTTAATATGAACTGCCGTTGAGCTGAACTGCCTTGTTTAATGTGAACTGCCTCATTTAACCCCATTTGCGCTGGCGACACACAAATGTGCGGCCTCCGGGTGTCTGGACCTAGACGCCGAGCAGCCACACATTTGCGTTCAAGTAACAAAAAACATATGTGCTGAGAGCGCGCACCCTGCACGCTCCCAGCACACGCGTGGTACTCACGGAAAGGTCCCGGTCCGCTCTTTCGATCAGGAACTTTCCCGATCATGTGACCGCCATGATGACAAGTCACGGCGGTCACATGATCCCTAAACTGCTTTGTTTAAGCTGAAGTGCCGTTGAGCTTAACTGCTTTGTTTAATCTGAACTGCCGTTGACCTCACCCACCAATGCTGACACAGGAAGACGTTTACTGCACCTGGGACTGGACAAGTGTGGCTAGCAGAAGGTTTAACAGGGTAACATGGGAACGAGACTTATCATGATATGATATATTATATATAGTTATATACGCCTATAGTTTACCTTACGCCATCATCTCACCCACCAATGCTGACACAGCTTGGATGAAGGTCAGAATACCAGCCAGAGGACGCCGCACCTGCCGCTCCAAAAGGAAACACTATTCAGCCGTCACAACGTTGGAATTGGGAAAATATCTTCAATTTGTTAGCTTTCCATTTTTTTTAACTCTGCCATGGCCGGTCCTAAGCCCGTGCTGCAAAAAGAGGAAGGTTGGGTGCTGGGACAGTAAACCAGCCCTGTAAAAAAAGTGCCGCTATGTTTCGAGTGAAAGGAAGACGTTCACTGCACCTGGGACTGGACAAGTGTGGCTAGCAGAAGGTTTAACAGGGTAACATGGGAACGAGACTTATCATGATATGATATAGTATATATAGTTATATACGCCTATAGTTTACCGTACGCCATGATCTCACCCACCAATGCTGACACAGCTTGGATGAAGGTCAGAATACCAGCCAGAGGACGCCGCTCCTGCCGCTCCAAAAAGAAACATCATTCAGCCGTCACAGCGTTGGAATTGGGAAAATATCTTCAATGTGTTAGCTCTCCATTTTTTTAACTCTGCCATGGCCGGTCCTAAGCCCGTGCTGCGAAAAGAGGAAGGTTGGGTGCTGGGACAGTAAACCAGCCCTGTAAAAAAAAGTGTCGCTATGTTTCGAGTGAAAGGAAGACGTTCACTGCACCTGGGACTGGACAAGTGTGGCTAGCAGAAGGTTTAACAGGGTAACATGGGAACGAGACTTATCATGATATGATATAGTATATATAGTTATATATGCCTATAGTTTACCGTACGCCATGATCTCACCCACCAATGCTGACACAGCTTGGATGAAGGTCAGAATACCAGCCAGAGGACGCCGCTCCTGCCGCTCCAATAAGAAACACCATTCAGCCGTCACAGCGTTGGAATTGGGAAAATATCTTCAATGTGTTAGCTCTCCATTTTTTTAACTCTGCCATGGCTGGTCCTAAGCCCGTGCTGCGAAAAGAGGAAGGTTGGGTGCTGGGACAGTAAACCAGCCCTGTAAAAAAAAGTGCCGCTATGTTTCGAGTGAAAGGAAGACGTTCACTGCACCTGGGACTGGACAAGTGTGGCTAGCAGAAGGTTTAACAGGGTAACATGGGAACGAGACTTATCATGATATGATATAGTATATATAGTTATATACGCCTATAGTTTACCGTACGCCATGATCTCACCCACCAATGCTGACACAGCTTGGATGAAGGTCAGAATACCAGCCAGAGGACGCCGCTCCTGCCGCTCCAAAAAGAAACATCATTCAGCCGTCACAGCGTTGGAATTGGGAAAATATCTTCAATGTGTTAGCTCTCCATTTTTTTAACTCTGCCATGGCCGGTCCTAAGCCCGTGCTGCGAAAAGAGGAAGGTTGGGTGCTGGGACAGTAAACCAGCCCTGTAAAAAAAAGTGCCGCTATGTTTCGAGTGAAAGGAAGACGTTCACTGCACCTGGGACTGGACAAGTGTGGCTAGCAGAAGGTTTAACAGGGTAACATGGGAACGAGACTTATCATGATATGATATAGTATATATAGTTATATACGCCTATAGTTTACCGTACGCCATGATCTCACCCACCAATGCTGACACAGCTTGGATGAAGGTCAGAATACCAGCCAGAGGACGCCGCTCCTGCCGCTCCAAAAAGAAACATCATTCAGCCGTCACAGCATTGGAATTGGGAAAATATCTTCAATTTGTTAGCTCTCCATTTTTTTAACTCTGCCATGGCCGGTCCTCAGCCCGAGCTGCGAAAAGAGGAAGGTTGGGTGCTGGGAAAGTAAACCAGCCCTGTAAAAAAAAGTGCCGCTATGTTTCGAGTGAAAGGAAGACGTTCACTGCACCTGGGACTGGACAAGTGTGGCTAGCAGAAGGTTTAACAGGGTAACATGGGAACGAGACTTATCATGATATGATATAGTATATATAGTTATATACGCCTATAGTTTACCGTACGCCATGATCTCACCCACCAATGCTGACACAGCTTGGATGAAGGTCAGAATACCAGCCAGAGGACGCCGCTCCTGCCGCTCCAAAAAGAAACATCATTCAGCCGTCACAGCGTTGGAATTGGGAAAATATCTTCAATGTGTTAGCTCTCCATTTTTTTAACTCTGCCATGGCCGGTCCTAAGCCCGTGCTGCGAAAAGAGGAAGGTTGGGTGCTGGGACAGTAAACCAGCCCTGTAAAAAAAAGTGTCGCTATGTTTCGAGTGAAAGGAAGACGTTCACTGCACCTGGGACTGGACAAGTGTGGCTAGCAGAAGGTTTAACAGGGTAACATGGGAACGAGACTTATCATGATATGATATAGTATATATAGTTATATACGCCTATAGTTTACCGTACGCCATGATCTCACCCACCAATGCTGACACAGCTTGGATGAAGGTCAGAATACCAGCCAGAGGACGCCGCTCCTGCCGCTCCAAAAAGAAACATCATTCAGCCGTCACAGCGTTGGAATTGGGAAAATATCTTCAATGTGTTAGCTCTCCATTTTTTTAACTCTGCCATGGCCGGTCCTAAGCCCGTGCTGCGAAAAGAGGAAGGTTGGGTGCTGGGACAGTAAACCAGCCCTGTAAAAAAAAGTGTCGCTATGTTTCGAGTGAAAGGAAGACGTTCACTGCACCTGGGACTGGACAAGTGTGGCTAGCAGAAGGTTTAACAGGGTAACATGGGAACGAGACTTATCATGATATGATATAGTATATATAGTTATATACGCCTATAGTTTACCGTACGCCATGATCTCACCCACCAATGCTGACACAGCTTGGATGAAGGTCAGAATACCAGCCAGAGGACGTCGCTCCTGCCGCTCCAAAAAGAAACATCATTCAGCCGTCACAGCGTTGGAATTGGGAAAATATCTTCAATGTGTTAGCTCTCCATTTTTTTAACTCTGCCATGGCCGGTCCTAAGCCCGTGCTGCGAAAAGAGGAAGGTTGGGTGCTGGGACAGTAAACCAGCCCTGTAAAAAAAAGTGCCGCTATGTTTCGAGTGAAAGGAAGACGTTCACTGCACCTGGGACTGGACAAGTGTGGCTAGCAGAAGGTTTAACAGGGTAACATGGGAACGAGACTTATCATGATATGATATAGTATATATAGTTATATACGCCTATAGTTTACCGTACGCCATGATCTCACCCACCAATGCTGACACAGTTTGGATGAAGGTCAGAATACCAGCCAGAAAACGCCGCTCCTGCCGCTCCAAAAAGAAACATCATTCAGCCGTCACAGCGTTGGAATTGGGAAAATATCTTCAATGTGTTAGCTCTCCATTTTTTTAACTCTGCCATGGCCGGTCCTAAGCCCGTGCTGCGAAAAGAGGAAGGTTGGGTGCTGGGACAGTAAACCAGCCCTGTAAAAAAAAGTGCCGCTATGTTTCGAGTGAAAGGAAGACGTTCACTGCACCTGGGACTGGACAAGTGTGGCTAGCAGAAGGTTTAACAGGGTAACATGGGAACGAGACTTATCATGATATGATATAGTATATATAGTTATATACGCCTATAGTTTACCGTACGCCATGATCTCACCCACCAATGCTGACACAGCTTGGATGAAGGTCAGAATACCAGCCAGAAAACGCCGCTCCTGCCGCTCCAAAAAGAAACATCATTCAGCCGTCACAGCGTTGGAATTGGGAAAATATCTTCAATGTGTTAGCTGTCCATTTTTTTAACTCTGCCATGGGCGGTCCTAAGCCCGTGCTGCGAAAAGAGGAAGGTTGGGTGCTGGGACAGTAAACCAGCCCTGTAAAAAAAAGTGCCGCTATGTTTCGAGTGAAAGGAAGACGTTCACTGCACCTGGGACTGGACAAGTGTGGCTAGCAGAAGGTTTAACAGGGTAACATGGGAACGAGACTTATCATGATATGATATAGTATATATAGTTATATACGCCTATAGTTTACCGTACGCCATGATCTCACCCACCAATGCTGACACAGCTTGGATGAAGGTCAGAATACCAGCCAGAGGACGCCGCTCCTGCCGCTCCAAAAAGAAACATCATTCAGCCGTCACAGCATTGGAATTGGGAAAATATCTTCAATGTGTTAGCTCTCCATTTTTTTAACTCTGCCATGGTTGGTCCTAAGCCCGTGCTGCGAAAAGAGGAAGGTTGGGTGCTGGGACAGTAAACCAGCCCTGTAAAAAAAAAGTGCCGCTATGTTTCGAGTGAAAGGAAGACGTTCACTGCACCTGGGACTGGACAAGTGTGGCTAGCAGAAGGTTTAACAGGGTAACATGGGAACGAGACTTATCATGATATGATATAGTATATATAGTTATATACGCCTATAGTTTACCTTACGCCATCATCTCACCCACCAATGCTGACACAGCTTGGATGAAGGTCAGAATACCAGCCAGAGGACGCCGCTCTTGCCGCTCCAAAAAGAAACATCATTCAGCCGTCACAGCGTTGGAATTGGGAAAATATCTTCAATGTGTTAGCTCTCCATTTTTTTAACTCTGCCATGGCCGGTCCTAAGCCCGTGCTGCGAAAAGAGGAAGGTTGGGTGCTGGGACAGTAAACCAGCCTTGTAAAAAAAAGTGCCGCTATGTTTCGAGTGAAAGGAAGACGTTCACTGCACCTGGGACTGGACAAGTGTGGCTAGCAGAAGGTTTAACAGGGTAACATGGGAACGAGACTTATCATGATATGATATAGTATATATAGTTATATACGCCTATAGTTTACCGTACGCCATGATCTCACCCACCAATGCTGACACAGCTTGGATGAAGGTCAGAATACCAGCCAGAGGACGCCGCTCCTGCCGCTCCAAAAAGAAACATCATTCAGCCGTCACAGCGTTGGAATTGGGAAAATATCTTCAATGTGTTAGCTCTCCATTTTTTTAACTCTACCATGGCCGGTCCTAAGCCCGTGCTGCGAAAAGAGGAAGGTTGGGTGCTGGGACAGTAAACCAGCCCTGTAAAAAAAAGTGCCGCTATGTTTCGAGTGAAAGGAAGACGTTCACTGCACCTGGGACTGGACAAGTGTGGCTAGCAGAAGGTTTAACAGGGTAACATGGGAACGAGACTTATCATGATATGATATAGTATATATAGTTATATACGCCTATAGTTTACCGTACGCCATGATCTCACCCACCAATGCTGACACAGCTTGGATGAAGGTCAGAATACCAGCCAGAGGACGCCGCTCCTGCCACTCCAAAAAGAAACATTATTCAGCAGTCACAGCGTTGGACTTGGGAAAATGTCTTCAATTTGTTAGCTTTCCATTTTTTTTAACTCTGCCATGGCCGGTCCTAAGCCCGTGCTGCGAAAAGAGGAAGGTTGGGTGCTAGGACAGTAAACCAGCCCTGTAAAAAAAAGTGTCGCTATCTCTTGAGTGAAAGGAGGACGTTCACTGCACCTGGGACTGGACAATTCCTCCCCAACTGCTACAGCGTGGGGGAGGGGCGAGGACTCCAATGCTGTTAAGGCAAGAAAACATAAGCCATGCCTACTCCGCTTGAGAGTCAGCAAATCAGGTGCGTGGCGTGAAAGCGGAGCTCTTGAGGCTCAATCTGCGATTGGCCAACTATATAGCGGTAGTGTTTGGATGATCATACAGAAATTCCTCCCCATCAGCTGCAGCGTAGGGGACGGGGTGGGGACTCTGAGGCTGTTTATACAAGAAAATATAAGCCATGCCTTCTCAACCTCACAGCACTTGGTTTTCCAGGGATGACCAGCGATCAGCAGACACGGATGACCAGCGATCTGCAGACAGGGAACCTCATGGTACTCAGCGATCCAGGGACGACAAGCGATCAGCAGACAGGGACAACCAGCGATCAACCACAGCTCTCAGGTAGGGACACGGCAGGCTTGCAGGGGCTCAGCAGGGTCCTGGCCGTGGGGTCTGTTTAATCTGAATTGACTTGTTTAATGTGAAATGCCTTGTTTAATGTGAACTGCCTTGTTTAATGTGAGCTGCCTTGTTTAATGTGAGCTGCCTTGTTTAATCTGAGCTGAACTTCCTTGTTTGAGCTGAACTTCCTTGTTTGAGCTGAACTGCCTTGTTTGAGCTGTACTGCCTTGTTTGAGCTGAACTGTCTTGTTTGAGCTGAACTGCCTTGTTTGAGCTGAACTGCCTTGTTTGAGTTGAACTGCCTTGTTTGAGCTGAACTGCCTTGTTTGAGCTGAACTGCCTTGTTTGAGCTGAACTGCCTTGTTTAATTTGAGCTGCCTTGTTTAATTTGAGCTGAACTGCCTTGTTTAATTTGAGCTGAACTGCCTTGTTTTATTTGAGCTGAACTGCCTTGTTTAATTTGAGCTGCCTTGTTTAATCTGAATTTGCGTTGAGCTAAACTGCCTTATTTAATATGAACTGCCTTTGAGCTTAACTGCCTTGTTAAATCCGAACTGCATTGTTTAATCTGAACTCCTTCTGAGCTGAACTGCCATGTTTAATGTGAACTGCCATGTTTAATGTGAACTGCCATGTTTAATGTGAACTGCCATGTTTAATGTGAACTGCGTTGTTTAATCTAAACTGCCTTGTTTAATCTGAACTGCCGTTGAGCTGAACTGCCTTTTGAGCTGAACTGCCTTGTTTAATGTGATCTGCCTTGTTTAATGTGATCTGCCTTGTTTAATGTGAACTGCCTTGTTAAATCTGAACTGCCGTTCAGCTGAACTGCCTAGCTTAATCTAAACTGCCGTTGAGCTGAACTGCCTTGATTTAATCTAAACTGCCGTTGAAATGAACTGCCTTGTTTAATATGAACTGCCTTGTTTAATGTGAACTGCCGTTGAGCTGAACTGCCTTGTTTAATGTGAACTGCCTCATTTAACCCCATTTGCGCTGGCGACACACAAATGTGCGGCCTCCGGGTGTCTGGACCTAGACGCCGAGCAGCCACACATTTGCGTTCAAGTAACAAAAAACATATGTGCTGAGAGCGCGCACCCTGCACGCTCCCAGCACACGCGTGGTACTCACGGAAAGGTCCCGGTCCGCTCTTTCGATCAGGAACTTTCCCGATCATGTGACCGCCATGATGACAAGTCACGGCGGTCACATGATCCCTAAACTGCTTTGTTTAAGCTGAAGTGCCGTTGAGCTTAACTGCTTTGTTTAATCTGAACTGCCGTTGACCTCACCCACCAATGCTGACACAGGAAGACGTTCACTGCACCTGGGACTGGACAAGTGTGGCTAGCAGAAGGTTTAACAGGGTAACATGGGAACGAGACTTATCATGATATGATATATTATATATAGTTATATACGCCTATAGTTTACCTTACGCCATCATCTCACCCACCAATGCTGACACAGCTTGGATGAAGGTCAGAATACCAGCCAGAGGACGCCGCACCTGCCGCTCCAAAAGGAAACACTATTCAGCCGTCACAACGTTGGAATTGGGAAAATATCTTCAATTTGTTAGCTTTCCATTTTTTTTAACTCTGCCATGGCCGGTCCTAAGCCCGTGCTGCAAAAAGAGGAAGGTTGGGTGCTGGGACAGTAAACCAGCCCTGTAAAAAAAGTGCCGCTATGTTTCGAGTGAAAGGAAGACGTTCACTGCACCTGGGACTGGACAAGTGTGGCTAGCAGAAGGTTTAACAGGGTAACATGGGAACGAGACTTATCATGATATGATATAGTATATATAGTTATATACGCCTATAGTTTACCTTACGCCATCATCTCACCCACCAATGCTGACACAGCTTGGATGAAGGTCAGAATACCAGCCAGAGGACGCCGCACCTGCCGCTCCAAAAGGAAACACTATTCAGCCGTCACAACGATGGAATTGGGAAAATATCTTTAATTTGTTAGCTTTCCATTTTTTTTAACTCTGCCATGGCCGGTCCTAAGCCCGTGCTGCAAAAAGAGGAAGGTTGGGTACTGGGACAGTAAACCAGCCCTGTAAAAAAAGTGCCGCTATGTTTCGAGTGAAAGGAAGATGTTCACTGCACCTGGGACTGGACAAGTGTGGCTAGCAGAAGGTTTAACAGGGTAACATGGGAACGAGACTTATCATGATATGATATAGTATATATAGTTATATACGCCTATAGTTTACCGTACGCCATGATCTCACCCACCAATGCTGACACAGCTTGGATGAAGGTCAGAATACCAGCCAGAGGACGCCGCTCCTGCCGCTCCAAAAAGAAACATCATTCAGCCGTCACAGCGTTGGAATTGGGAAAATATCTTCAATGTGTTAGCTCTCCATTTTTTTAACTCTGCCATGGCCGGTCCTAAGCCCGTGCTGCGAAAAGAGGAAGGTTGGGTGCTGGGACAGTAAACCAGCCCTGTAAAAAAAAAGTGCCGCTATGTTTCGAGTGAAAGGAAGACGTTCACTGCACCTGGGACTGGACAAGTGTGGCTAGCAGAAGGTTTAACAGGGTAACATGGGAACGAGACTTATCATGATATGATATAGTATATATAGTTATATACGCCTATAGTTTACCGTACGCCATGATCTCACCCACCAATGCTGACACAGCTTGGATGAAGGTCAGAATACCAGCCAGAGGACACCGCTCCTGCCGCTCCAAAAAGAAACATCATTCAGCCGTCACAGCGTTGGAATTGGGAAAATATCTTCAATGTGTTAGCTCTCCATTTTTTTAACTCTGCCATGGCCGGTCCTAAGCCCGTGCTGCGAAAAGAGGAAGGTTGGGTGCTGGGACAGTAAACCAGCCCTGTAAAAAAAAGTGCCGCTATGTTTCGAGTGAAAGGAAGACGTTCACTGCACCTGGGACTGGACAAGTGGGGCTAGCAGAAGGTTTAACAGGGTAACATGGGAACGAGACTTATCATGATATGATATAGTATATATAGTTATATACGCCTTTAGTTTACCGTACGCCATGATCTCACCCACCAATGCTGACACAGCTTGGATGAAGGTCAGAATACCAGCCAGAGGACGCCGCTCCTGCCGCTCCAAAAAGAAACATCATTCAGCCGTCACAGCATTGGAATTGGGAAAATATCTTCAATGTGTTAGCTCTCCATTTTTTTAACTCTGCCATGGCTGGTCCTAAGCCCGTGCTGCGAAAAGAGGAAGGTTGGGTGCTGGGACAGTAAACCAGCCCTGTAAAAAAAAGTGCCGCTATGTTTCGAGTGAAAGGAAGACGTTCACTGCACCTGGGACTGAACAAGTGTGGCTAGCAGAAGGTTTAACAGGGTAACATGGGAACGAGACTTATCATGATATGATATAGTATATATAGTTATATACGCCTATAGTTTACCGTACGCCATGATCTCACCCACCAATGCTGACACAGCTTGGATGAAGGTCAGAATACCAGCCAGAGGACGCCGCTCCTGCCGCTCCAAAAAGAAACATCATTCAGCCGTCACAGCGTTGGAATTGGGAAAATATCTTCAATGTGTTAGCTCTCCATTTTTTTAACTCTACCATGGCCGGTCCTAAGCCCGTGCTGCGAAAAGAGGAAGGTTGGGTGCTGGGACAGTAAACCAGCCCTGTAAAAAAAAGTGCCGCTATGTTTCGAGTGAAAGGAAGACGTTCACTGCACCTGGGACTGGACAAGTGTGGCTAGCAGAAGGTTTAACAGGGTAACATGGGAACGAGACTTATCATGATATGATATAGTATATATAGTTATATACGCCTATAGTTTACCGTACGCCATGATCTCACCCACCAATGCTGACACAGCTTGGATGAAGGTCAGAATACCAGCCAGAGGACGCCGCTCCTGCCACTCCAAAAAGAAACATTATTCAGCAGTCACAGCGTTGGACTTGGGAAAATGTCTTCAATTTGTTAGCTTTCCATTTTTTTTAACTCTGCCATGGCCGGTCCTAAGCCCGTGCTGCGAAAAGAGGAAGGTTGGGTGCTAGGACAGTAAACCAGCCCTGTAAAAAAAAGTGTCGCTATCTCTTGAGTGAAAGGAAGACGTTCACTGCACCTGGGACTGGACAATTCCTCCCCAACTGCTACAGCGTGGGGGAGGGGCGAGGACTCCAATGCTGTTAAGGCAAGAAAACATAAGCCATGCCTACTCCGCTTGAGAGTCAGCAAATCAGGTGCGTGGCGTGAAAGCGGAGCTCTTGAGGCTCAATCTGCGATTGGCCAACTATATAGCGGTAGTGTTTGGATGATCATACAGAAATTCCTCCCCATCAGCTGCAGCGTAGGGGACGGGGTGGGGACTCTGAGGCTGTTTATACAAGAAAATATAAGCCATGCCTTCTCAACCTCACAGCACTTGGTTTTCCAGGGATGACCAGCGATCAGCAGACACGGATGACCAGCGATCTGCAGACAGGGAACCTCATGGTACTCAGCGATCCAGGGACGACAAGCGATCAGCAGACAGGGACAACCAGCGATCAACCACAGCTCTCAGGTAGGGACACGGCAGGCTTGCAGGGGCTCAGCAGGGTCCTGGCCGTGGGGTCTGTTTAATCTGAATTGACTTGTTTAATGTGAAATGCCTTGTTTAATGTGAACTGCCTTGTTTAATGTGAGCTGCCTTGTTTAATGTGAGCTGCCTTGTTTAATCTGAGCTGAACTTCCTTGTTTGAGCTGAACTTCCTTGTTTGAGCTGAACTGCCTTGTTTGAGCTGTACTGCCTTGTTTGAGCTGAACTGTCTTGTTTGAGCTGAACTGCCTTGTTTGAGCTGAACTGCCTTGTTTGAGTTGAACTGCCTTGTTTGAGCTGAACTGCCTTGTTTGAGCTGAACTGCCTTGTTTGAGCTGAACTGCCTTGTTTAATTTGAGCTGCCTTGTTTAATTTGAGCTGAACTGCCTTGTTTAATTTGAGCTGAACTGCCTTGTTTTATTTGAGCTGAACTGCCTTGTTTAATTTGAGCTGCCTTGTTTAATCTGAATTTGCGTTGAGCTAAACTGCCTTATTTAATATGAACTGCCTTTGAGCTTAACTGCCTTGTTAAATCCGAACTGCATTGTTTAATCTGAACTCCTTCTGAGCTGAACTGCCATGTTTAATGTGAACTGCCATGTTTAATGTGAACTGCCATGTTTAATGTGAACTGCCATGTTTAATGTGAACTGCGTTGTTTAATCTAAACTGCCTTGTTTAATCTGAACTGCCGTTGAGCTGAACTGCCTTTTGAGCTGAACTGCCTTGTTTAATGTGATCTGCCTTGTTTAATGTGATCTGCCTTGTTTAATGTGAACTGCCTTGTTAAATCTGAACTGCCGTTCAGCTGAACTGCCTAGCTTAATCTAAACTGCCGTTGAGCTGAACTGCCTTGATTTAATCTAAACTGCCATTGAAATGAACTGCCTTGTTTAATATGAACTGCCTTGTTTAATGTGAACTGCCGTTGAGCTGAACTGCCTTGTTTAATGTGAACTGCCTCATTTAACCCCATTTGCGCTGGCGACACACAAATGTGCGGCCTCCGGGTGTCTGGACCTAGACGCCGAGCAGCCACACATTTGCGTTCAAGTAACAAAAAACATATGTGCTGAGAGCGCGCACCCTGCACGCTCCCAGCACACGCGTGGTACTCACGGAAAGGTCCCGGTCCGCTCTTTCGATCAGGAACTTTCCCGATCATGTGACCGCCATGATGACAAGTCACGGCGGTCACATGATCCCTAAACTGCTTTGTTTAAGCTGAAGTGCCGTTGAGCTTAACTGCTTTGTTTAATCTGAACTGCCGTTGACCTCACCCACCAATGCTGACACAGGAAGACGTTCACTGCACCTGGGACTGGACAAGTGTGGCTAGCAGAAGGTTTAACAGGGTAACATGGGAACGAGACTTATCATGATATGATATATTATATATAGTTATATACGCCTATAGTTTACCTTACGCCATCATCTCACCCACCAATGCTGACACAGCTTGGATGAAGGTCAGAATACCAGCCAGAGGACGCCGCACCTGCCGCTCCAAAAGGAAACACTATTCAGCCGTCACAACGTTGGAATTGGGAAAATATCTTCAATTTGTTAGCTTTCCATTTTTTTTAACTCTGCCATGGCCGGTCCTAAGCCCGTGCTGCAAAAAGAGGAAGGTTGGGTGCTGGGACAGTAAACCAGCCCTGTAAAAAAAGTGCCGCTATGTTTCGAGTGAAAGGAAGACGTTCACTGCACCTGGGACTGGACAAGTGTGGCTAGCAGAAGGTTTAACAGGGTAACATGGGAACGAGACTTATCATGATATGATATAGTATATATAGTTATATACGCCTATAGTTTACCTTACGCCATCATCTCACCCACCAATGCTGACACAGCTTGGATGAAGGTCAGAATACCAGCCAGAGGACGCCGCACCTGCCGCTCCAAAAGGAAACACTATTCAGCCGTCACAACGATGGAATTGGGAAAATATCTTTAATTTGTTAGCTTTCCATTTTTTTTAACTCTGCCATGGCCGGTCCTAAGCCCGTGCTGCAAAAAGAGGAAGGTTGGGTACTGGGACAGTAAACCAGCCCTGTAAAAAAAGTGCCGCTATGTTTCGAGTGAAAGGAAGATGTTCACTGCACCTGGGACTGGACAAGTGTGGCTAGCAGAAGGTTTAACAGGGTAACATGGGAACGAGACTTATCATGATATGATATAGTATATATAGTTATATACGCCTATAGTTTACCGTACGCCATGATCTCACCCACCAATGCTGACACAGCTTGGATGAAGGTCAGAATACCAGCCAGAGGACGCCGCTCCTGCCGCTCCAAAAAGAAACATCATTCAGCCGTCACAGCGTTGGAATTGGGAAAATATCTTCAATGTGTTAGCTCTCCATTTTTTTAACTCTGCCATGGCCGGTCCTAAGCCCGTGCTGCGAAAAGAGGAAGGTTGGGTGCTGGGACAGTAAACCAGCCCTGTAAAAAAAAAGTGCCGCTATGTTTCGAGTGAAAGGAAGACGTTCACTGCACCTGGGACTGGACAAGTGTGGCTAGCAGAAGGTTTAACAGGGTAACATGGGAACGAGACTTATCATGATATGATATAGTATATATAGTTATATACGCCTATAGTTTACCGTACGCCATGATCTCACCCACCAATGCTGACACAGCTTGGATGAAGGTCAGAATACCAGCCAGAGGACGCCGCTCCTGCCGCTCCAAAAAGAAACATCATTCAGCCGTCACAGCGTTGGAATTGGGAAAATATCTTCAATGTGTTAGCTCTCCATTTTTTTAACTCTGCCATGGCCGGTCCTAAGCCCGTGCTGCGAAAAGAGGAAGGTTGGGTGCTGGGACAGTAAACCAGCCCTGTAAAAAAAAGTGCCGCTATGTTTCGAGTGAAAGGAAGACGTTCACTGCACCTGGGACTGGACAAGTGGGGCTAGCAGAAGGTTTAACAGGGTAACATGGGAACGAGACTTATCATGATATGATATAGTATATATAGTTATATACGCCTTTAGTTTACCGTACGCCATGATCTCACCCACCAATGCTGACACAGCTTGGATGAAGGTCAGAATACCAGCCAGAGGACGCCGCTCCTGCCGCTCCAAAAAGAAACATCATTCAGCCGTCACAGTGTTGGAATTGGGAAAATATCTTCAATGTGTTAGCTCTCCATTTTTTTAACTCTGCCATGGCCGGTCCTAAGCCCGTGCTGCGAAAAGAGGAAGGTTGGGTGCTGGGACAGTAAACCAGCCCTGTAAAAAAAAGTGCCGCTATGTTTCGAGTGAAAGGAAGACGTTCACTGCACCTGGGACTGGACAAGTGTGGCTAGCAGAAGGTTTAACAGGGTAACATGGGAACGAGACTTATCATGATATGATATAGTATATATAGTTATATACGCCTATAGTTTACCGTACGCCATGATCTCACCCACCAATGCTGACACAGCTTGGATGAAGGTCAGAATACCAGCCAGAGGACGCCGCTCCTGCCGCTCCAAAAAGAAACATCATTCAGCCGTCACAGCATTGGAATTGGGAAAATATCTTCAATGTGTTAGCTCTCCATTTTTTTAACTCTGCCATGGCTGGTCCTAAGCCCGTGCTGCGAAAAGAGGAAGGTTGGGTGCTGGGACAGTAAACCAGCCTTGTAAAAAAAAGTGCCGCTATGTTTCGAGTGAAAGGAAGACGTTCACTGCACCTGGGACTGGACAAGTGTGGCTAGCAGAAGGTTTAACAGGGTAACATGGGAACAAGACTTATCATGATATGATATAGTATATATAGTTATATACGCCTATAGTTTACCTTACGCCATCATCTCACCCACCAATGCTGACACAGCTTGGATGAAGGTCAGAATACCAGCCAGAGGACGCCGCTCTTGCCGCTCCAAAAAGAAACATCATTCAGCCGTCACAGCGTTGGAATTGGGAAAATATCTTCAATGTGTTAGCTCTCCATTTTTTTAACTCTGCCATGGCCGGTCCTAAGCCCGTGCTGCGAAAAGAGGAAGGTTGGGTGCTGGGACAGTAAACCAGCCTTGTAAAAAAAAGTGCCGCTATGTTTCGAGTGAAAGGAAGACGTTCACTGCACCTGGGACTGGACAAGTGTGGCTAGCAGAAGGTTTAACAGGGTAACATGGGAACGAGACTTATCATGATATGATATAGTATATATAGTTATATACGCCTATAGTTTACCGTACGCCATGATCTCACCCACCAATGCTGACACAGCTTGGATGAAGGTCAGAATACCAGCCAGAGGACGCCGCTCCTGCCGCTCCAAAAAGAAACATCATTCAGCCGTCACAGCATTGGAATTGGGAAAATATCTTCAATGTGTTAGCTCTCCATTTTTTTAACTCTGCCATGGCTGGTCCTAAGCCCGTGCTGCGAAAAGAGGAAGGTTGGGTGCTGGGACAGTAAACCAGCCCTGTAAAAAAAAGTGCCGCTATGTTTCGAGTGAAAGGAAGACGTTCACTGCACCTGGGACTGAACAAGTGTGGCTAGCAGAAGGTTTAACAGGGTAACATGGGAACGAGACTTATCATGATATGATATAGTATATATAGTTATATACGCCTATAGTTTACCGTACGCCATGATCTCACCCACCAATGCTGACACAGCTTGGATGAAGGTCAGAATACCAGCCAGAGGACGCCGCTCCTGCCGCTCCAAAAAGAAACATCATTCAGCCGTCACAGCGTTGGAATTGGGAAAATATCTTCAATGTGTTAGCTCTCCATTTTTTTAACTCTACCATGGCCGGTCCTAAGCCCGTGCTGCGAAAAGAGGAAGGTTGGGTGCTGGGACAGTAAACCAGCCCTGTAAAAAAAAGTGCCGCTATGTTTCGAGTGAAAGGAAGACGTTCACTGCACCTGGGACTGGACAAGTGTGGCTAGCAGAAGGTTTAACAGGGTAACATGGGAACGAGACTTATCATGATATGATATAGTATATATAGTTATATACGCCTATAGTTTACCGTACGCCATGATCTCACCCACCAATGCTGACACAGCTTGGATGAAGGTCAGAATACCAGCCAGAGGACGCCGCTCCTGCCACTCCAAAAAGAAACATTATTCAGCAGTCACAGCGTTGGACTTGGGAAAATGTCTTCAATTTGTTAGCTTTCCATTTTTTTTAACTCTGCCATGGCCGGTCCTAAGCCCGTGCTGCGAAAAGAGGAAGGTTGGGTGCTAGGACAGTAAACCAGCCCTGTAAAAAAAAGTGTCGCTATCTCTTGAGTGAAAGGAAGACGTTCACTGCACCTGGGACTGGACAATTCCTCCCCAACTGCTACAGCGTGGGGGAGGGGCGAGGACTCCAATGCTGTTAAGGCAAGAAAACATAAGCCATGCCTACTCCGCTTGAGAGTCAGCAAATCAGGTGCGTGGCGTGAAAGCGGAGCTCTTGAGGCTCAATCTGCGATTGGCCAACTATATAGCGGTAGTGTTTGGATGATCATACAGAAATTCCTCCCCATCAGCTGCAGCGTAGGGGACGGGGTGGGGACTCTGAGGCTGTTTATACAAGAAAATATAAGCCATGCCTTCTCAACCTCACAGCACTTGGTTTTCCAGGGATGACCAGCGATCAGCAGACACGGATGACCAGCGATCTGCAGACAGGGAACCTCATGGTACTCAGCGATCCAGGGACGACAAGCGATCAGCAGACAGGGACAACCAGCGATCAACCACAGCTCTCAGGTAGGGACACGGCAGGCTTGCAGGGGCTCAGCAGGGTCCTGGCCGTGGGGTCTGTTTAATCTGAATTGACTTGTTTAATGTGAAATGCCTTGTTTAATGTGAACTGCCTTGCTTAATGTGAGCTGCCTTGTTTAATGTGAGCTGCCTTGTTTAATCTGAGCTGAACTTCCTTGTTTGAGCTGAACTTCCTTGTTTGAGCTGAACTGCCTTGTTTGAGCTGTACTGCCTTGTTTGAGCTGAACTGTCTTGTTTGAGCTGAACTGCCTTGTTTGAGCTGAACTGCCTTGTTTGAGTTGAACTGCCTTGTTTGAGCTGAACTGCCTTGTTTGAGCTGAACTGCCTTGTTTGAGCTGAACTGCCTTGTTTGAGCTGAACTGCCTTGTTTAATTTGAGCTGCCTTGTTTAATTTGAGCTGAACTGCCTTGTTTAATTTGAGCTGAACTGCCTTGTTTTATTTGAGCTGAACTGCCTTGTTTAATTTGAGCTGCCTTGTTTAATCTGAATTTGCGTTGAGCTAAACTGCCTTATTTAATATGAACTGCCTTTGAGCTTAACTGCCTTGTTAAATCCGAACTGCATTGTTTAATCTGAACTCCTTCTGAGCTGAACTGCCATGTTTAATGTGAACTGCCATGTTTAATGTGAACTGCCATGTTTAATGTGAACTGCCATGTTTAATGTGAACTGCGTTGTTTAATCTAAACTGCCTTGTTTAATCTGAACTGCCGTTGAGCTGAACTGCCTTTTGAGCTGAACTGCCTTGTTTAATGTGATCTGCCTTGTTTAATGTGATCTGCCTTGTTTAATGTGAACTGCCTTGTTAAATCTGAACTGCCGTTCAGCTGAACTGCCTAGCTTAATCTAAACTGCCGTTGAGCTGAACTGCCTTGATTTAATCTAAACTGCCGTTGAAATGAACTGCCTTGTTTAATATGAACTGCCTTGTTTAATGTGAACTGCCGTTGAGCTGAACTGCCTTGTTTAATGTGAACTGCCTCATTTAACCCCATTTGCGCTGGCGACACACAAATGTGCGGCCTCCGGGTGTCTGGACCTAGACGCCGAGCAGCCACACATTTGCGTTCAAGTAACAAAAAACATATGTGCTGAGAGCGCGCACCCTGCACGCTCCCAGCACACGCGTGGTACTCACGGAAAGGTCCCGGTCCGCTCTTTCGATCAGGAACTTTCCCGATCATGTGACCGCCATGATGACAAGTCACGGCGGTCACATGATCCCTAAACTGCTTTGTTTAAGCTGAAGTGCCGTTGAGCTTAACTGCTTTGTTTAATCTGAACTGCCGTTGACCTCACCCACCAATGCTGACACAGGAAGACGTTCACTGCACCTGGGACTGGACAAGTGTGGCTAGCAGAAGGTTTAACAGGGTAACATGGGAACGAGACTTATCATGATATGATATAGTATATATAGTTATATACGCCTATAGTTTACCGTACGCCATGATCTCACCCACCAATGCTGACACAGCTTGGATGAAGGTCAGAATACCAGCCAGAGGACGCCGCACCTGCCGCTCCAAAAGGAAACACTATTCAGCCGTCACAACGATGGAATTGGGAAAATATCTTTAATTTGTTAGCTTTCCATTTTTTTTAACTCTGCCATGGCCGGTCCTAAGCCCGTGCTGCAAAAAGAGGAAGGTTGGGTACTGGGACAGTAAACCAGCCCTGTAAAAAAAGTGCCGCTATGTTTCGAGTGAAAGGAAGACGTTCACTGCACCTGGGACTGGACAAGTGTGGCTAGCAGAAGGTTTAACAGGGTAACATGGGAACGAGACTTATCATGATATGATATAGTATATATAGTTATATACGCCTATAGTTTACCTTACGCCATCATCTCACCCACCAATGCTGACACAGCTTGGATGAAGGTCAGAATACCAGCCAGAGGACGCCGCTCCTGCCGCTCCAAAAAGAAACATCATTCAGCCGTCACAGCGTTGGAATTGGGAAAATATCTTCAATGTGTTAGCTCTCCATTTTTTTAACTCTGCCATGGCCGGTCCTAAGCCCGTGCTGCGAAAAGAGGAAGGTTGGGTGCTGGGACAGTAAACCAGCCTTGTAAAAAAAAGTGCCGCTATGTTTCGAGTGAAAGGAAGACGTTCACTGCACCTGGGACTGGACAAGTGTGGCTAGCAGAAGGTTTAACAGGGTAACATGGGAACGAGACTTATCATGATATGATATAGTATATATAGTTATATACGCCTATAGTTTACCGTACGCCATGATCTCACCCACCAATGCTGACACAGCTTGGATGAAGGTCAGAATACCAGCCAGAGGACGCCGCTCCTGCCGCTCCAAAAAGAAACATCATTCAGCCGTCACAGCATTGGAATTGGGAAAATATCTTCAATGTGTTAGCTCTCCATTTTTTTAACTCTGCCATGGCTGGTCCTAAGCCCGTGCTGCGAAAAGAGGAAGGTTGGGTGCTGGGACAGTAAACCAGCCCTGTAAAAAAAAGTGCCGCTATGTTTCGAGTGAAAGGAAGACGTTCACTGCACCTGGGACTGAACAAGTGTGGCTAGCAGAAGGTTTAACAGGGTAACATGGGAACGAGACTTATCATGATATGATATAGTATATATAGTTATATACGCCTATAGTTTACCGTACGCCATGATCTCACCCACCAATGCTGACACAGCTTGGATGAAGGTCAGAATACCAGCCAGAGGACGCCGCTCCTGCCGCTCCAAAAAGAAACATCATTCAGCCGTCCCAGCGTTGGAATTGGGAAAATATCTTCAATGTGTTAGCTCTCCATTTTTTTAACTCTGCCATGGCCGGTCCTAAGCCCGTGCTGCGAAAAGAGGAAGGTTGGGTGCTGGGACAGTAAACCAGCCCTGTAAAAAAAAAGTGCCGCTATGTTTCGAGTGAAAGGAAGACGTTCACTGCACCTGGGACTGGACAAGTGTGGCTAGCAGAAGGTTTAACAGGGTAACATGGGAACGAGACTTATCATGATATGATATAGTATATATAGTTATATACGCCTATAGTTTACTGTACGCCATGATCTCACCCACCAATGCTGACACAGCTTGGATGAAGGTCAGAATACCAGCCAGAGGACGCCGCTCCTGCCGCTCCAAAAAGAAACATCATTCAGCCGTCACAGCGTTGGAATTGGGAAAATATCTTCAATGTGTTAGCTCTCCATTTTTTTAACTCTGCCATGGCCGGTCCTAAGCCCGTGCTGCGAAAAGAGGAAGGTTGGGTGCTGGGACAGTAAACCAGCCCTGTAAAAAAAAGTGCCGCTATGTTTCGAGTGAAAGGAAGACGTTCACTGCACCTGGGACTGGACAAGTGGGGCTAGCAGAAGGTTTAACAGGGTAACATGGGAACGAGACTTATCATGATATGATAGAGTATATATAGTTATATACGCCTTTAGTTTACCGTACGCCATGATCTCACCCACCAATGCTGACACAGCTTGGATGAAGGTCAGAATACCAGCCAGAGGACGCCGCTCCTGCCGCTCCAAAAAGAAACATCATTCAGCCGTCACAGTGTTGGAATTGGGAAAATATCTTCAATGTGTTAGCTCTCCATTTTTTTAACTCTGCCATGGCCGGTCCTAAGCCCGTGCTGCGAAAAGAGGAAGGTTGGGTGCTGGGACAGTAAACCAGCCCTGTAAAAAAAAGTGCCGCTATGTTTTGAGTGAAAGGAAGACGTTCACTGCACCTGGGACTGGACAAGTGTGGCTAGCAGAAGGTTTAACAGGGTAACATGGGAACGAGACTTATCATGATATGATATAGTATTTATAGTTATATACGCCTATAGTTTACCGTACGCCATGATCTCACCCACCAATGCTGACACAGCTTGGATGAAGGTCAGAATACCAGCCAGAGGACGCCGCTCCTGCCGCTCCAAAAAGAAACATCATTCAGCCGTCACAGCGTTGGAATTGGGAAAATATCTTCAATGTGTTAGCTCTCCATTTTTTTAACTCTGCCATGGCCGGTCCTAAGCCCGTGCTGCGAAAAGAGGAAGGTTGGGTGCTGGGACAGTAAACCAGCCCTGTAAAAAAAAAGTGCCGCTATGTTTCGAGTGAAAGGAAGACGTTCACTGCACCTGGGACTGGACAAGTGTGGCTAGCAGAAGGTTTAACAGGGTAACATGGGAACGAGACTTATCATGATATGATATAGTATATATAGTTATATACGCCTATAGTTTACCGTACGCCATGATCTCACCCACCAATGCTGACACAGCTTGGATGAAGGTCAGAATACCAGCCAGAGGACGCCGCTCCTGCCGCTCCAAAAAGAAACATCATTCAGCCGTCACAGCGTTGGAATTGGGAAAATATCTTCAATGTGTTAGCTCTCCATTTTTTTAACTCTGCCATGGCCGGTCCTAAGCCCGTGCTGCGAAAAGAGGAAGGTTGGGTGCTGGGACAGTAAACCAGCCCTGTAAAAAAAAGTGCCGCTATGTTTCGAGTGAAAGGAAGACGTTCACTGCACCTGGGACTGGACAAGTGTGGCTAGCAGAAGGTTTAACAGGGTAACATGGGAACGAGACTTATCATGATATGATATAGTATATATAGTTATATACGCCTATAGTTTACCGTACGCCATGATCTCACCCACCAATGCTGACACAGCTTGGATGAAGGTCAGAATACCAGCCAGAGGACGTCGCTCCTGCCGCTCCAAAAAGAAACATCATTCAGCCGTCACAGCGTTGGAATTGGGAAAATATCTTCAATGTGTTAGCTCTCCATTTTTTTAACTCTGCCATGGCCGGTCCTAAGCCCGTGCTGCGAAAAGAGGAAGGTTGGGTGCTGGGACAGTAAACCAGCCCTGTAAAAAAAAGTGCCGCTATGTTTCGAGTGAAAGGAAGACGTTCACTGCACCTGGGACTGGACAAGTGTGGCTAGCAGAAGGTTTAACAGGGTAACATGGGAACGAGACTTATCATGATATGATATAGTATATATAGTTATATACGCCTATAGTTTACCGTACGCCATGATCTCACCCACCAATGCTGACACAGCTTGGATGAAGGTCAGAATACCAGCCAGAAAACGCCGCTCCTGCCGCTCCAAAAAGAAACATCATTCAGCCGTCACAGCGTTGGAATTGGGAAAATATCTTCAATGTGTTAGCTCTCCATTTTTTTAACTCTGCCATGGCCGGTCCTAAGCCCGTGCTGCGAAAAGAGGAAGGTTGGGTGCTGGGACAGTAAACCAGCCCTGTAAAAAAAAGTGCCGCTATGTTTCGAGTGAAAGGAAGACGTTCACTGCACCTGGGACTGGACAAGTGTGGCTAGCAGAAGGTTTAACAGGGTAACATGGGAACGAGACTTATCATGATATGATATAGTATATATAGTTATATACGCCTATAGTTTACCGTACGCCATGATCTCACCCACCAATGCTGACACAGCTTGGATGAAGGTCAGAATACCAGCCAGAAAACGCCGCTCCTGCCGCTCCAAAAAGAAACATCATTCAGCCGTCACAGCGTTGGAATTGGGAAAATATCTTCAATGTGTTAGCTCTCCATTTTTTTAACTCTGCCATGGGCGGTCCTAAGCCCGTGCTGCGAAAAGAGGAAGGTTGGGTGCTGGGACAGTAAACCAGCCCTGTAAAAAAAAGTGCCGCTATGTTTCGAGTGAAAGGAAGACGTTCACTGCACCTGGGACTGGACAAGTGTGGCTAGCAGAAGGTTTAACAGGGTAACATGGGAACGAGACTTATCATGATATGATATAGTATATATAGTTATATACGCCTATAGTTTACCGTACGCCATGATCTCACCCACCAATGCTGACACAGCTTGGATGAAGGTCAGAATACCAGCCAGAGGACGCCGCTCCTGCCGCTCCAAAAAGAAACATCATTCAGCCGTCACAGCGTTGGAATTGGGAAAATATCTTCAATGTGTTAGCTCTCCATTTTTTTAACTCTGCCATGGCTGGTCCTAAGCCCGTGCTGCGAAAAGAGGAAGGTTGGGTGCTGGGACAGTAAACCAGCCCTGTAAAAAAAAGTGCCGCTATGTTTCGAGTGAAAGGAAGACGTTAACTGCACCTGGGACTGGACAAGTGTGGCTAGCAGAAGGTTTAACAGGGTAACATGGGAACGAGACTTTTCATGATATGATATAGTATATATAGTTCTATACGCCTATAGTTTACCGTATGCCATGATCTCACCCACCAATGCTGACACAGCTTGGATGAAGGTCAGAATACCAGCCAGAGGACGCCGCTCCTGCCGCTCCAAAAAGAAACATCATTCAGCCGTCACAGCGTTGGAATTGGGAAAATATCTTCAATGTGTTAGCTCTCCATTTTTTTAACTCTGCCATGGCCGGTCCTAAGCCCGTGCTGCGAAAAGAGGAAGGTTGGGTGCTGGGACAGTAAACCAGCCCTGTAAAAAAAAGTGCCGCTATGTTTCGAGTGAAAGGAAGACGTTCACTGCACCTGGGACTGGACAATTCCTCCCCAACTGCTACAGCGTGGGGGAGGGGCGAGGACTCCAATGCTGTTAAGGCAAGAAAACATAAGCCATGCCTACTCCACTTGAGAGTCAGCAAATAAGGTGCGTGGCGTGAAAGCGGAGCTCTTGAGGCTCAATCTGCGATTGGCCAACTATATAGCGGTAGTGTTTGGATGATCATACAGAAATTCCTCCCCATCAGCTGCAGCGTAGGGGATGGGGTGGGGACTCTGAGGCTGTTTATACAAGAAAATATAAGCCATGCCTTCTCAACCTCTCAGCACTTGGTTTTCCAGGGATGACCAGCGATCAGCAGACACGGATGACCAGCGATCTGCAGACAGGGAACCTCATGGTACTCAGCGATCCAGGGACGACAAGCGATCAGCATACAGGGACAACCAGCGATCAACCACAGCTCTCAGGTAGGGACACGGCAGGCTTGCAGGGGCTCAGCAGGGTCCTGGCCGTGGGGTCTGTTTAATCTGAATTGACTTGTTTAATGTGAAATGCCTTGTTTAATGTGAACTGCCTTGTTTAATGTGAACTGCCTTGTTTAATGTGAACTGCCTTGTTTAATGTGAGCTGCCTTGTTTAATGTGAGCTGCCTTGTTTAATCTGAGCTGAACTTCCTTGTTTGAGCTGAACTTCCTTGTTTGAGCTGAACTTCCTTGTTTGAGCTGAACTGCCTTGTTTGAGCTGTACTGCCTTGTTTGAGCTGAACTGTCTTGTTTGAGCTGAACTGCCTTGTTTGAGCTGAACTGCCTTGTTTGAGCTGAACTGCCTTGTTTGAGCTGAACTGCCTTGTTTGAGCTGAACTGCCTTGTTTAATTTGAGCTGAACTGCCTTGTTTAATTTGAGCTGAACTGCCTTGTTTAATTTGAGCTGAACTGCCTTGTTTAATTTGAGCTGCCTTGTTTAATCTGAATTTGCGTTGAGCTAATCTGCCTTATTTAATATGAACTGCCTTTGAGCTTAACTGCCTTGTTAAATCCGAACTGCATTGTTTAATCTGAACTCCTTCTGAGCTGAACTGCCATGTTTAATGTGAACTGCCATGTTTAATGTGAACTGCCATGTTTAATGTGAACTGCGTTGTTTAATCTAAACTGCCTTGTTTAATCTGAGCTGCCGTTGAGCTGAACTGCCTTTTGAGCTGAACTGCCTTGTTTAATGTGATCTGCCTTGTTTAATGTGATCTGCCTTGTTAAATCTGAACTGCCGTTCAGCTGAACTGCCTAGCTTAATCTAAACTGCAGTTGAGCTGAACTGCCTTGATTTAATCTAAACTGCCGTTGAAATGAACTGCCTTGATTTAATGTGAACTGCCTTGTTTAATATGAACTGCCTTGTTTAATGTGAACTGCCGTTGAGCTGAACTGCCTTGTTTAATGTGAACTGCCTCATTTAACCCCATTTGCGCTGGCGACACACAAATGTGCGGCCTCCGGGTGTCTGGACCTAGACGCCGAGCAGCCACACATTTGCGTTCAAGTAACAAAAAACATATGTGCTGAGAGCGCGCACCCTGCACGCTCCCAGCACACGCGTGGTACTCACGGAAAGGTCCCGGTCCGCTCTTTCGATCAGGAACTTTCCCGATCATGTGACCGCCATGATGACAAGTCACGGCGGTCACATGATCCCTAAACTGCTTTGTTTAAGCTGAAGTGCCGTTGAGCTTAACTGCTTTGTTTAATCTGAACTGCCGTTGACCTCACCCACCAATGCTGACACAGGAAGACGTTCACTGCACCTGGGACTGGACAAGTGTGGCTAGCAGAAGGTTTAACAGGGTAACATGGGAACGAGACTTATCACGATATGATATAGTATATATAGTTATATACGCCTATAGTTTACCTTACGCCATGATCTCACCCACCAATGCTGACACAGCTTGGATGAAGGTCAGAATACCAGCCAGAGGACGCCGCACCTGCCGCTCCAAAAGGAAACACTATTCAGCCGTCACAACGTTGGAATTGGGAAAATATCTTCAATTTGTTAGCTCTCCATTTTTTTAACTCTACCATGGCCGGTCCTAAGCCCGTGCTGCGAAAAGAGGAAGGTTGGGTGCTGGGACAGTAAACCAGCCCTGTAAAAAAAAGTGCCGCTATGTTTCGAGTGAAAGGAAGACGTTCACTGCACCTGGGACTGGACAAGTGTGGCTAGCAGAAGGTTTAACAGGGTAACATGGGAACGAGACTTATCATGATATGATATAGTATATATAGTTATATACGCCTATAGTTTACCGTACGCCATGATCTCACCCACCAATGCTGACACAGCTTGGATGAAGGTCAGAATACCAGCCAGAGGACGCCGCTCCTGCCACTCCAAAAAGAAACATTATTCAGCAGTCACAGCGTTGGACTTGGGAAAATGTCTTCAATTTGTTAGCTTTCCATTTTTTTTAACTCTGCCATGGCCGGTCCTAAGCCCGTGCTGCGAAAAGAGGAAGGTTGGGTGCTAGGACAGTAAACCAGCCCTGTAAAAAAAAGTGTCGCTATCTCTTGAGTGAAAGGAAGACGTTCACTGCACCTGGGACTGGACAATTCCTCCCCAACTGCTACAGCGTGGGGGAGGGGCGAGGACTCCAATGCTGTTAAGGCAAGAAAACATAAGCCATGCCTACTCCGCTTGAGAGTCAGCAAATCAGGTGCGTGGCGTGAAAGCGGAGCTCTTGAGGCTCAATCTGCGATTGGCCAACTATATAGCGGTAGTGTTTGGATGATCATACAGAAATTCCTCCCCATCAGCTGCAGCGTAGGGGACGGGGTGGGGACTCTGAGGCTGTTTATACAAGAAAATATAAGCCATGCCTTCTCAACCTCACAGCACTTGGTTTTCCAGGGATGACCAGCGATCAGCAGACACGGATGACCAGCGATCTGCAGACAGGGAACCTCATGGTACTCAGCGATCCAGGGACGACAAGCGATCAGCAGACAGGGACAACCAGCGATCAACCACAGCTCTCAGGTAGGGACACGGCAGGCTTGCAGGGGCTCAGCAGGGTCCTGGCCGTGGGGTCTGTTTAATCTGAATTGACTTGTTTAATGTGAAATGCCTTGTTTAATGTGAACTGCCTTGTTTAATGTGAGCTGCCTTGTTTAATGTGAGCTGCCTTGTTTAATCTGAGCTGAACTTCCTTGTTTGAGCTGAACTTCCTTGTTTGAGCTGAACTGCCTTGTTTGAGCTGTACTGCCTTGTTTGAGCTGAACTGCCTTGTTTGAGCTGAACTGCCTTGTTTGAGTTGAACTGCCTTGTTTGAGCTGAACTGCCTTGTTTGAGCTGAACTGCCTTGTTTAATTTGAGCTGCCTTGTTTAATTTGAGCTGAACTGCCTTGTTTAATTTGAGCTGAACTGCCTTGTTTTATTTGAGCTGAACTGCCTTGTTTAATTTGAGCTGCCTTGTTTAATCTGAATTTGCGTTGAGCTAAACTGCCTTATTTAATATGAACTGCCTTTGAGCTTAACTGCCTTGTTAAATCCGAACTGCATTGTTTAATCTGAACTCCTTCTGAGCTGAACTGCCATGTTTAATGTGAACTGCCATGTTTAATGTGAACTGCCATGTTTAATGTGAACTGCCATGTTTAATGTGAACTGCGTTGTTTAATCTAAACTGCCTTGTTTAATCTGAACTGCCGTTGAGCTGAACTGCCTTTTGAGCTGAACTGCCTTGTTTAATGTGATCTGCCTTGTTTAATGTGATCTGCCTTGTTTAATGTGAACTGCCTTGTTAAATCTGAACTGCCGTTCAGCTGAACTGCCTAGCTTAATCTAAACTGCCGTTGAGCTGAACTGCCTTGATTTAATCTAAACTGCCGTTGAAATGAACTGCCTTGTTTAATATGAACTGCCTTGTTTAATGTGAACTGCCGTTGAGCTGAACTGCCTTGTTTAATGTGAACTGCCTCATTTAACCCCATTTGCGCTGGCGACACACAAATGTGCGGCCTCCGGGTGTCTGGACCTAGACGCCGAGCAGCCACACATTTGCGTTCAAGTAACAAAAAACATTTGTGCTGAGAGCGCGCACCCTGCACGCTCCCAGCACACGCGTGGTACTCACGGAAAGGTCCCGGTCCGCTCTTTCGATCAGGAACTTTCCCGATCATGTGACCGCCATGATGACAAGTCACGGCGGTCACATGATCCCTAAACTGCTTTGTTTAAGCTGAAGTGCCGTTGAGCTTAACTGCTTTGTTTAATCTGAACTGCCGTTGACCTCACCCACCAATGCTGACACAGGAAGACGTTCACTGCACCTGGGACTGGACAAGTGTGGCTAGCAGAAGGTTTAACAGGGTAACATGGGAACGAGACTTATCATGATATGATATAGTATATATAGTTATATACGCCTATAGTTTACCTTACGCCATCATCTCACCCACCAATGCTGACACAGCTTGGATGAAGGTCAGAATACCAGCCAGAGGACGCCGCACCTGCCGCTCCAAAAGGAAACACTATTCAGCCGTCACAACGATGGAATTGGGAAAATATCTTTAATTTGTTAGCTTTCCATTTTTTTTTAACTCTGCCATGGCCGGTCCTAAGGCCGTGCTGCAAAAAGAGGAAGGTTGGGTACTGGGACAGTAAACCAGCCCTGTAAAAAAAGTGCCGCTATGTTTCGAGTGAAAGGAAGACGTTCACTGCACCTGGGACTGGACAAGTGTGGCTAGCAGAAGGTTTAACAGGGTAACATGGGAACGAGACTTATCATGATATGATATAGTATATATAGTTATATACGCCTATAGTTTACCTTACGCCATCATCTCACCCACCAATGCTGACACAGCTTGGATGAAGGTCAGAATACCAGCCAGAGGACGCCGCTCTTGCCGCTCCAAATAGAAACATCATTCAGCCGTCACAGCGTTGGAATTGGGAAAATATCTTCAATGTGTTAGCTCTCCATTTTTTTAACTCTGCCATGGCCGGTCCTAAGCCCGTGCTGCGAAAAGAGGAAGGTTGGGTGCTGGGACAGTAAACCAGCCTTGTAAAAAAAAGTGCCGCTATGTTTCGAGTGAAAGGAAGACGTTCACTGCACCTGGGACTGGACAAGTGTGGCTAGCAGAAGGTTTAACAGGGTAACATGGGAACGAGACTTATCATGATATGATATAGTATATATAGTTATATACGCCTATAGTTTACCGTACGCCATGATCTCACCCACCAATGCTGACACAGCTTGGATGAAGGTCAGAATACCAGCCAGAGGACGCCGCTCCTGCCGCTCCAAAAAGAAACATCATTCAGCCGTCACAGCATTGGAATTGGGAAAATATCTTCAATGTGTTAGCTCTCCATTTTTTTTAACTCTGCCATGGCTGGTCCTAAGCCCGTGCTGCGAAAAGAGGAAGGTTGGGTGCTGGGACAGTAAACCAGCCCTGTAAAAAAAAGTGCCGCTATGTTTCGAGTGAAAGGAAGACGTTCACTGCACCTGGGACTGAACAAGTGTGGCTAGCAGAAGGTTTAACAGGGTAACATGGGAACGAGACTTATCATGATATGATATAGTATATATAGTTATATACGCCTATAGTTTACCGTACGCCATGATCTCACCCACCAATGCTGACACAGCTTGGATGAAGGTCAGAATACCAGCCAGAGGACACCGCTCCTGCCGCTCCAAAAAGAAACATCATTCAGCCGTCACAGCGTTGGAATTGGGAAAATATCTTCAATGTGTTAGCTCTCCATTTTTTTAACTCTGCCATGGCCGGTCCTAAGCCCGTGCTGCGAAAAGAGGAAGGTTGGGTGCTGGGACAGTAAACCAGCCCTGTAAAAAAAAGTGCCGCTATGTTTCGAGTGAAAGGAAGACGTTCACTGCACCTGGGACTGGACAAGTGGGGCTAGCAGAAGGTTTAACAGGGTAACATGGGAACGAGACTTATCATGATATGATAGAGTATATATAGTTATATACGCCTTTAGTTTACCGTACGCCATGATCTCACCCACCAATGCTGACACAGCTTGGATGAAGGTCAGAATACCAGCCAGAGGACGCCGCTCCTGCCGCTCCAAAAAGAAACATCATTCAGCCGTCACAGTGTTGGAATTGGGAAAATATCTTCAATGTGTTAGCTCTCCATTTTTTTAACTCTGCCATGGCCGGTCCTAAGCCCGTGCTGCGAAAAGAGGAAGGTTGGGTGCTGGGACAGTAAACCAGCCCTGTAAAAAAAAGTGCCGCTATGTTTTGAGTGAAAGGAAGACGTTCACTGCACCTGGGACTGGACAAGTGTGGCTAGCAGAAGGTTTAACAGGGTAACATGGGAACGAGACTTATCATGATATGATATAGTATTTATAGTTATATACGCCTATAGTTTACCGTACGCCATGATCTCACCCACCAATGCTGACACAGCTTGGATGAAGGTCAGAATACCAGCCAGAGGACGCCGCTCCTGCCGCTCCAAAAAGAAACATCATTCAGCCGTCACAGCGTTGGAATTGGGAAAATATCTTCAATGTGTTAGCTCTCCATTTTTTTAACTCTGCCATGGCCGGTCCTAAGCCCGTGCTGCGAAAAGAGGAAGGTTGGGTGCTGGGACAGTAAACCAGCCCTGTAAAAAAAAAGTGCCGCTATGTTTCGAGTGAAAGGAAGACGTTCACTGCACCTGGGACTGGACAAGTGTGGCTAGCAGAAGGTTTAACAGGGTAACATGGGAACGAGACTTATCATGATATGATATAGTATATATAGTTATATACGCCTATAGTTTACCGTACGCCATGATCTCACCCACCAATGCTGACACAGCTTGGATGAAGGTCAGAATACCAGCCAGAGGACGCCGCTCCTGCCGCTCCAAAAAGAAACATCATTCAGCCGTCACAGCGTTGGAATTGGGAAAATATCTTCAATGTGTTAGCTCTCCATTTTTTTAACTCTGCCATGGCCGGTCCTAAGCCCGTGCTGCGAAAAGAGGAAGGTTGGGTGCTGGGACAGTAAACCAGCCCTGTAAAAAAAAGTGCCGCTATGTTTCGAGTGAAAGGAAGACGTTCACTGCACCTGGGACTGGACAAGTGTGGCTAGCAGAAGGTTTAACAGGGTAACATGGGAACGAGACTTATCATGATATGATATAGTATATATAGTTATATACGCCTATAGTTTACCGTACGCCATGATCTCACCCACCAATGCTGACACAGCTTGGATGAAGGTCAGAATACCAGCCAGAGGACGTCGCTCCTGCCGCTCCAAAAAGAAACATCATTCAGCCGTCACAGCGTTGGAATTGGGAAAATATCTTCAATGTGTTAGCTCTCCATTTTTTTAACTCTGCCATGGCCGGTCCTAAGCCCGTGCTGCGAAAAGAGGAAGGTTGGGTGCTGGGACAGTAAACCAGCCCTGTAAAAAAAAGTGCCGCTATGTTTCGAGTGAAAGGAAGACGTTCACTGCACCTGGGACTGGACAAGTGTGGCTAGCAGAAGGTTTAACAGGGTAACATGGGAACGAGACTTATCATGATATGATATAGTATATATATTTATATACGCCTATAGTTTACCGTACGCCATGATCTCACCCACCAATGCTGACACAGCTTGGATGAAGGTCAGAATACCAGCCAGAAAACGCCGCTCCTGCCGCTCCAAAAAGAAACATCATTCAGCCGTCACAGCGTTGGAATTGGGAAAATATCTTCAATGTGTTAGCTCTCCATTTTTTTAACTCTGCCATGGCCGGTCCTAAGCCCGTGCTGCGAAAAGAGGAAGGTTGGGTGCTGGGACAGTAAACCAGCCCTGTAAAAAAAAGTGCCGCTATGTTTCGAGTGAAAGGAAGACGTTCACTGCACCTGGGACTGGACAAGTGTGGCTAGCAGAAGGTTTAACAGGGTAACATGGGAACGAGACTTATCATGATATGATATAGTATATATAGTTATATACGCCTATAGTTTACCGTACGCCATGATCTCACCCACCAATGCTGACACAGCTTGGATGAAGGTCAGAATACCAGCCAGAAAACGCCGCTCCTGCCGCTCCAAAAAGAAACATCATTCAGCCGTCACAGCGTTGGAATTGGGAAAATATCTTCAATGTGTTAGCTCTCCATTTTTTTAACTCTGCCATGGGCGGTCCTAAGCCCGTGCTGCGAAAAGAGGAAGGTTGGGTGCTGGGACAGTAAACCAGCCCTGTAAAAAAAAGTGCCGCTATGTTTCGAGTGAAAGGAAGACGTTCACTGCACCTGGGACTGGACAAGTGTGGCTAGCAGAAGGTTTAACAGGGTAACATGGGAACGAGACTTATCATGATATGATATAGTATATATAGTTATATACGCCTATAGTTTACCGTACGCCATGATCTCACCCACCAATGCTGACACAGCTTGGATGAAGGTCAGAATACCAGCCAGAGGACGCCGCTCCTGCCGCTCCAAAAAGAAACATCATTCAGCCGTCACAGCGTTGGAATTGGGAAAATATCTTCAATGTGTTAGCTCTCCATTTTTTTAACTCTGCCATGGCTGGTCCTAAGCCCGTGCTGCGAAAAGAGGAAGGTTGGGTGCTGGGACAGTAAACCAGCCCTGTAAAAAAAAGTGCCGCTATGTTTCGAGTGAAAGGAAGACGTTAACTGCACCTGGGACTGGACAAGTGTGGCTAGCAGAAGGTTTAACAGGGTAACATGGGAACGAGACTTTTCATGATATGATATAGTATATATAGTTCTATACGCCTATAGTTTACCGTATGCCATGATCTCACCCACCAATGCTGACACAGCTTGGATGAAGGTCAGAATACCAGCCAGAGGACGCCGCTCCTGCCGCTCCAAAAAGAAACATCATTCAGCCGTCACAGCGTTGGAATTGGGAAAATATCTTCAATGTGTTAGCTCTCCATTTTTTTAACTCTGCCATGGCCGGTCCTAAGCCCGTGCTGCGAAAAGAGGAAGGTTGGGTGCTGGGACAGTAAACCAGCCCTGTAAAAAAAAGTGCCGCTATGTTTCGAGTGAAAGGAAGACGTTCACTGCACCTGGGACTGGACAATTCCTCCCCAACTGCTACAGCGTGTGGGAGGGGCGAGGACTCCAATGCTGTTAAGGCAAGAAAACATAAGCCATGCCTACTCCACTTGAGAGTCAGCAAATAAGGTGCGTGGCGTGAAAGCGGAGCTCTTGAGGCTCAATCTGCGATTGGCCAACTATATAGCGGTAGTGTTTGGATGATCATACAGAAATTCCTCCCCATCAGCTGCAGCGTAGGGGATGGGGTGGGGACTCTGAGGCTGTTTATACAAGAAAATATAAGCCATGCCTTCTCAACCTCTCAGCACTTGGTTTTCCAGGGATGACCAGCGATCAGCAGACACGGATGACCAGCGATCTGCAGACAGGGAACCTCATGGTACTCAGCGATCCAGGGACGACAAGCGATCAGCATACAGGGACAACCAGCGATCAACCACAGCTCTCAGGTAGGGACACGGCAGGCTTGCAGGGGCTCAGCAGGGTCCTGGCCGTGGGGTCTGTTTAATCTGAATTGACTTGTTTAATGTGAAATGCCTTGTTTAATGTGAACTGCCTTGTTTAATGTGAACTGCCTTGTTTAATGTGAACTGCCTTGTTTAATGTGAGCTGCCTTGTTTAATGTGAGCTGCCTTGTTTAATCTGAGCTGAACTTCCTTGTTTGAGCTGAACTTCCTTGTTTGAGCTGAACTTCCTTGTTTGAGCTGAACTGCCTTGTTTGAGCTGTACTGCCTTGTTTGAGCTGAACTGTCTTGTTTGAGCTGAACTGCCTTGTTTGAGCTGAACTGCCTTGTTTGAGCTGAACTGCCTTGTTTGAGCTGAACTGCCTTGTTTAATTTGAGCTGAACTGCCTTGTTTAATTTGAGCTGAACTGCCTTGTTTAATTTGAGCTGAACTGCCTTGTTTAATTTGAGCTGAACTGCCTTGTTTAATTTGAGCTGCCTTGTTTAATCTGAATTTGCGTTGAGCTAAACTGCCTTATTTAATATGAACTGCCTTTGAGCTTAACTGCCTTGTTAAATCCGAACTGCATTGTTTAATCTGAACTCCTTCTGAGCTGAACTGCCATGTTTAATGTGAACTGCCATGTTTAATGTGAACTGCCATGTTTAATGTGAACTGCGTTGTTTAATCTAAACTGCCTTGTTTAATCTGAGCTGCCGTTGAGCTGAACTGCCTTTTGAGCTGAACTGCCTTGTTTAATGTGATCTGCCTTGTTTAATGTGATCTGCCTTGTTAAATCTGAACTGCCGTTCAGCTGAACTGCCTAGCTTAATCTAAACTGCAGTTGAGCTGAACTGCCTTGATTTAATCTAAACTGCCGTTGAAATGAACTGCCTTGATTTAATGTGAACTGCCTTGTTTAATATGAACTGCCTTGTTTAATGTGAACTGCCGTTGAGCTGAACTGCCTTGTTTAATGTGAACTGCCTCATTTAACCCCATTTGCGCTGGCGACACACAAATGTGCGGCCTCCGGGTGTCTGGACCTAGACGCCGAGCAGCCACACATTTGCGTTCAAGTAACAAAAAACATATGTGCTGAGAGCGCACACCCTGCACGCTCCCAGCACACGCGTGGTACTCACGGAAAGGTCCCGGTCCGCTCTTTCGATCAGGAACTTTCCCGATCATGTGACCGCCATGATGACAAGTCACGGCGGTCACATGATCCCTAAACTGCTTTGTTTAAGCTGAAGTGCCGTTGAGCTTAACTGCTTTGTTTAATCTGAACTGCCGTTGACCTCACCCACCAATGCTGACACAGGAAGACGTTCACTGCACCTGGGACTGGACAAGTGTGGCTAGCAGAAGGTTTAACAGGGTAACATGGGAACGAGACTTATCACGATATGATATAGTATATATAGTTATATACGCCTATAGTTTACCTTACGCCATCATCTCACCCACCAATGCTGACACAGCTTGGATGAAGGTCAGAATACCAGCCAGAGGACGCCGCACCTGCCGCTCCAAAAGGAAACACTATTCAGCCGTCACAACGTTGGAATTGGGAAAATATCTTCAATTTGTTAGCTCTCCATTTTTTTAACTCTACCATGGCCGGTCCTAAGCCCGTGCTGCGAAAAGAGGAAGGTTGGGTGCTGGGACAGTAAACCAGCCCTGTAAAAAAAAGTGCCGCTATGTTTCGAGTGAAAGGAAGACGTTCACTGCACCTGGGACTGGACAAGTGTGGCTAGCAGAAGGTTTAACAGGGTAACATGGGAACGAGACTTATCATGATATGATATAGTATATATAGTTATATACGCCTATAGTTTACCGTACGCCATGATCTCACCCACCAATGCTGACACAGCTTGGATGAAGGTCAGAATACCAGCCAGAGGACGCCGCTCCTGCCACTCCAAAAAGAAACATTATTCAGCAGTCACAGCGTTGGACTTGGGAAAATGTCTTCAATTTGTTAGCTTTCCATTTTTTTTAACTCTGCCATGGCCGGTCCTAAGCCCGTGCTGCGAAAAGAGGAAGGTTGGGTGCTAGGACAGTAAACCAGCCCTGTAAAAAAAAGTGTCGCTATCTCTTGAGTGAAAGGAAGACGTTCACTGCACCTGGGACTGGACAATTCCTCCCCAACTGCTACAGCGTGGGGGAGGGGCGAGGACTCCAATGCTGTTAAGGCAAGAAAACATAAGCCATGCCTACTCCGCTTGAGAGTCAGCAAATCAGGTGCGTGGCGTGAAAGCGGAGATCTTGAGGCTCAATCTGCGATTGGCCAACTATATAGCGGTAGTGTTTGGATGATCATACAGAAATTCCTCCCCATCAGCTGCAGCGTAGGGGAGGGGGTGGGGACTCTGAGGCTGTTTATACAAGAAAATATAAGCCATGCCTTCTCACCCTCACAGCACTTGGTTTTCCAGGGATGACCAGCGATCAGCAGACACGGATGACCAGCGATCTGCAGACAGGGAACCTCATGGTACTCAGCGATCCAGGGACGACAAGCGATCAGCAGACAGGGACAACCAGCGATCAACCACAGCTCTCAGGTAGGGACACGGCAGGCTTGCAGGGGCTCAGCAGGGTCCTGGCCGTGGGGTCTGTTTAATCTGAATTGACTTGTTTAATGTGAAATGCCTTGTTTAATGTGAACTGCCTTGTTTAATGTGAGCTGCCTTGTTTAATGTGAGCTGCCTTGTTTAATCTGAGCTGAACTTCCTTGTTTGAGCTGAACTTCCTTGTTTGAGCTGAACTGCCTTGTTTGAGCTGTACTGCCTTGTTTGAGCTGAACTGTCTTGTTTGAGCTGAACTGCCTTGTTTGAGCTGAACTGCCTTGTTTGAGCTGAACTGCCTTGTTTGAGTTGAACTGCCTTGTTTGAGTTGAACTGCCTTGTTTGAGCTGAACTGCCTTGTTTGAGCTGAACTGCCTTGTTTGAGCTGAACTGCCTTGTTTAATTTGAGCTGCCTTGTTTAATTTGAGCTGAACTGCCTTGTTTAATTTGAGCTGAACTGCCTTGTTTTATTTGAGCTGAACTGCCTTGTTTAATTTGAGCTGCCTTGTTTAATCTGAATTTGCGTTGAGCTAAACTGCCTTATTTAATATGAACTGCCTTTGAGCTTAACTGCCTTGTTAAATCCGAACTGCATTGTTTAATCTGAACTCCTTCTGAGCTGAACTGCCATGTTTAATGTGAACTGCCATGTTTAATGTGAACTGCCATGTTTAATGTGAACTGCCATGTTTAATGTGAACTGCCATGTTTAATGTGAACTGCGTTGTTTAATCTAAACTGCCTTGTTTAATCTGAACTGCCGTTGAGCTGAACTGCCTTTTGAGCTGAACTGCCTTGTTTAATGTGATCTGCCTTGTTTAATGTGATCTGCCTTGTTTAATGTGAACTGCCTTGTTAAATCTGAACTGCCGTTCAGCTGAACTGCCTAGCTTAATCTAAACTGCCGTTGAGCTGAACTGCCTTGATTTAATCTAAACTGCCGTTGAAATGAACTGCCTTGTTTAATATGAACTGCCTTGTTTAATGTGAACTGCCGTTGAGCTGAACTGCCTTGTTTAATGTGAACTGCCTCATTTAACCCCATTTGCGCTGGCGACACACAAATGTGCGGCCTCCGGGTGTCTGGACCTAGACGCCGAGCAGCCACACATTTGCGTTCAAGTAACAAAAAACATATGTGCTGAGAGCGCGCACCCTGCACGCTCCCAGCACACGCGTGGTACTCACGGAAAGGTCCCGGTCCGCTCTTTCGATCAGGAACTTTCCCGATCATGTGACCGCCATGATGACAAGTCACGGCGGTCACATGATCCCTAAACTGCTTTGTTTAAGCTGAAGTGCCGTTGAGCTTAACTGCTTTGTTTAATCTGAACTGCCGTTGACCTCACCCACCAATGCTGACACAGGAAGACGTTCACTGCACCTGGGACTGGACAAGTGTGGCTAGCAGAAGGTTTAACAGGGTAACATGGGAACGAGACTTATCATGATATGATATAGTATATATAGTTATATACGCCTATAGTTTACCTTACGCCATCATCTCACCCACCAATGCTGACACAGCTTGGATGAAGGTCAGAATACCAGCCAGAGGACGCCGCACCTGCCGCTCCAAAAGGAAACACTATTCAGCCGTCACAACGTTGGAATTGGGAAAATATCTTCAATTTGTTAGCTCTCCATTTTTTTAACTCTACCATGGCCGGTCCTAAGCCCGTGCTGCGAAAAGAGGAAGGTTGGGTGCTGGGACAGTAAACCAGCCCTGTAAAAAAAAGTGCCGCTATGTTTCGAGTGAAAGGAAGACGTTCACTGCACCTGGGACTGGACAAGTGTGGCTAGCAGAAGGTTTAACAGGGTAACATGGGAACGAGACTTATCATGATATGATATAGTATATATAGTTATATACGCCTATAGTTTACCGTACGCCATGATCTCACCCACCAATGCTGACACAGCTTGGATGAAGGTCAGAATACCAGCCAGAGGACGCCGCTCCTGCCACTCCAAAAAGAAACATTATTCAGCAGTCACAGCGTTGGACTTGGGAAAATGTCTTCAATTTGTTAGCTTTCCATTTTTTTTAACTCTGCCATGGCCGGTCCTAAGCCCGTGCTGCGAAAAGAGGAAGGTTGGGTGCTAGGACAGTAAACCAGCCCTGTAAAAAAAAGTGTCGCTATCTCTTGAGTGAAAGGAAGACGTTCACTGCACCTGGGACTGGACAATTCCTCCCCAACTGCTACAGCGTGGGGGAGGGGCGAGGACTCCAATGCTGTTAAGGCAAGAAAACATAAGCCATGCCTACTCCGCTTGAGAGTCAGCAAATCAGGTGCGTGGCGTGAAAGCGGAGCTCTTGAGGCTCAATCTGCGATTGGCCAACTATATAGCGGTAGTGTTTGGATGATCATACAGAAATTCCTCCCCATCAGCTGCAGCGTAGGGGACGGGGTGGGGACTCTGAGGCTGTTTATACAAGAAAATATAAGCCATGCCTTCTCAACCTCACAGCACTTGGTTTTCCAGGGATGACCAGCGATCAGCAGACACGGATGACCAGCGATCTGCAGACAGGGAACCTCATGGTACTCAGCGATCCAGGGACGACAAGCGATCAGCAGACAGGGACAACCAGCGATCAACCACAGCTCTCAGGTAGGGACACGGCAGGCTTGCAGGGGCTCAGCAGGGTCCTGGCCGTGGGGTCTGTTTAATCTGAATTGACTTGTTTAATGTGAAATGCCTTGTTTAATGTGAACTGCCTTGTTTAATGTGAGCTGCCTTGTTTAATGTGAGCTGCCTTGTTTAATCTGAGCTGAACTTCCTTGTTTGAGCTGAACTTCCTTGTTTGAGCTGAACTGCCTTGTTTGAGCTGTACTGCCTTGTTTGAGCTGAACTGTCTTGTTTGAGCTGAACTGCCTTGTTTGAGCTGAACTGCCTTGTTTGAGCTGAACTGCCTTGTTTGAGTTGAACTGCCTTGTTTGAGTTGAACTGCCTTGTTTGAGCTGAACTGCCTTGTTTGAGCTGAACTGCCTTGTTTAATTTGAGCTGCCTTGTTTAATTTGAGCTGAACTGCCTTGTTTAATTTGAGCTGAACTGCCTTGTTTTATTTGAGCTGAACTGCCTTGTTTAATTTGAGCTGCCTTGTTTAATCTGAATTTGCGTTGAGCTAAACTGCCTTATTTAATATGAACTGCCTTTGAGCTTAACTGCCTTGTTAAATCCGAACTGCATTGTTTAATCTGAACTCCTTCTGAGCTGAACTGCCATGTTTAATGTGAACTGCCATGTTTAATGTGAACTGCCATGTTTAATGTGAACTGCCATGTTTAATGTGAACTGCGTTGTTTAATCTAAACTGCCTTGTTTAATCTGAACTGCCGTTGAGCTGAACTGCCTTTTGAGCTGAACTGCCTTGTTTAATGTGATCTGCCTTGTTTAATGTGATCTGCCTTGTTTAATGTGAACTGCCTTGTTAAATCTGAACTGCCGTTCAGCTGAACTGCCTAGCTTAATCTAAACTGCCGTTGAGCTGAACTGCCTTGATTTAATCTAAACTGCCGTTGAAATGAACTGCCTTGTTTAATATGAACTGCCTTGTTTAATGTGAACTGCCGTTGAGCTGAACTGCCTTGTTTAATGTGAACTGCCTCATTTAACCCCATTTGCGCTGGCGACACACAAATGTGCGGCCTCCGGGTGTCTGGACCTAGACGCCGAGCAGCCACACATTTGCGTTCAAGTAACAAAAAACATATGTGCTGAGAGCGCGCACCCTGCACGCTCCAGGCACACGCGTGGTACTCACGGAAAGGTCCCGGTCCGCTCTTTCGATCAGGAACTTTCCCGATCATGTGACCGCCATGATGACAAGTCACGGCGGTCACATGATCCCTAAACTGCTTTGTTTAAGCTGAAGTGCCGTTGAGCTTAACTGCTTTGTTTAATCTGAACTGCCGTTGACCTCACCCACCAATGCTGACACAGGAAGACGTTCACTGCACCTGGGACTGGACAAGTGTGGCTAGCAGAAGGTTTAACAGGGTAACATGGGAACGAGACTTATCATGATATGATATAGTATATATAGTTATATACGCCTATAGTTTACCTTACGCCATCATCTCACCCACCAATGCTGACACAGCTTGGATGAAGGTCAGAATACCAGCCAGAGGACGCCGCACCTGCCGCTCCAAAAGGAAACACTATTCAGCCGTCACAACGATGGAATTGGGAAAATATCTTTAATTTGTTAGCTTTCCATTTTTTTTAACTCTGCCATGGCCGGTCCTAAGCCCGTGCTGCAAAAAGAGAAAGGTTGGGTACTGGGACAGTAAACCAGCCCTGTAAAAAAAGTGCCGCTATGTTTCGAGTGAAAGGAAGACGTTCACTGCACCTGGGACTGGACAAGTGTGGCTAGCAGAAGGTTTAACAGGGTAACATGGGAACGAGACTTATCATGATATGATATAGTATATATAGTTATATACGCCTATAGTTTACCTTACGCCATCATCTCACCCACCAATGCTGACACAGCTTGGATGAAGGTCAGAATACCAGCCAGAGGACGCCGCTCTTGCCGCTCCAAAAAGAAACATCATTCAGCCGTCACAGCGTTGGAATTGGGAAAATATCTTCAATGTGTTAGCTCTCCATTTTTTTAACTCTGCCATGGCCGGTCCTAAGCCCGTGCTGCGAAAAGAGGAAGGTTGGGTGCTGGGACAGTAAACCAGCCTTGTAAAAAAAAGTGCCGCTATGTTTCGAGTGAAAGGAAGACGTTCACTGCACCTGGGACTGGACAAGTGTGGCTAGCAGAAGGCTTAACAGGGTAACATGGGAACGAGACTTATCATGATATGATATAGTATATATAGTTATATACGCCTATAGTTTACCGTACGCCATGATCTCACCCACCAATGCTGACACAGCTTGGATGAAGGTCAGAATACCAGCCAGAGGACGCCGCTCCTGCCGCTCCAAAAAGAAACATCATTCAGCCGTCACAGCATTGGAATTGGGAAAATATCTTCAATGTGTTAGCTCTCCATTTTTTTAACTCTGCCATGGCTGGTCCTAAGCCCGTGCTGCGAAAAGAGGAAGGTTGGGTGCTGGGACAGTAAACCAGCCCTGTAAAAAAAAGTGCCGCTATGTTTCGAGTGAAAGGAAGACGTTCACTGCACCTGGGACTGGACAAGTGTGGCTAGCAGAAGGTTTAACAGGGTAACATGGGAACGAGACTTATCATGATATGATATAGTATATATAGTTATATACGCCTATAGTTTACCGTACGCCATGATCTCACCCACCAATGCTGACACAGCTTGGATGAAGGTCAGAATACCAGCCAGAGGACGCCGCTCCTGCCGCTCCAAAAAGAAACATCATTCAGCCGTCACAGCGTTGGAATTGGGAAAATATCTTCAATGTGTTAGCTCTCCATTTTTTTAACTCTGCCATGGCCGGTCCTAAGCCCGTGCTGCGAAAAGAGGAAGGTTGGGTGCTGGGACAGTAAACCAGCCCTGTAAAAAAAAAGTGCCGCTATGTTTCGAGTGAAAGGAAGACGTTCACTGCACCTGGGACTGGACAAGTGTGGCTAGCAGAAGGTTTAACAGGGTAACATGGGAACGAGACTTATCATGATATGATATAGTATATATAGTTATATACGCCTATAGTTTACTGTACGCCATGATCTCACCCACCAATGCTGACACAGCTTGGATGAAGGTCAGAATACCAGCCAGAGGACGCCGCTCCTGCCGCTCCAAAAAGAAACATCATTCAGCCGTCACAGCGTTGGAATTGGGAAAATATCTTCAATGTGTTAGCTCTCCATTTTTTTAACTCTGCCATGGCCGGTCCTAAGCCCGTGCTGCGAAAAGAGGAAGGTTGGGTGCTGGGACAGTAAACCAGCCCTGTAAAAAAAAGTGCCGCTATGTTTCGAGTGAAAGGAAGACGTTCACTGCACCTGGGACTGGACAAGTGGGGCTAGCAGAAGGTTTAACAGGGTAACATGGGAACGAGACTTATCATGATATGATAGAGTATATATAGTTATATACGCCTTTAGTTTACCGTACGCCATGATCTCACCCACCAATGCTGACACAGCTTGGATGAAGGTCAGAATACCAGCCAGAGGACGCCGCACCTGCCGCTCCAAAAGGAAACACTATTCAGCCGTCACAACGTTGGAATTGGGAAAATATCTTCAATTTGTTAGCTTTCCATTTTTTTTAACTCTGCCATGGCCGGTCCTAAGCCCGTGCTGCAAAAAGAGGAAGGTTGGGTGCTGGGACAGTAAACCAGCCCTGTAAAAAAAGTGCCGCTATGTTTCGAGTGAAAGGAAGACGTTCACTGCACCTGGGACTGGACAAGTGTGGCTAGCAGAAGGTTTAACAGGGTAACATGGGAACGAGACTTATCATGATATGATATAGTATATATAGTTATATACGCCTATAGTTTACCGTACGCCATGATCTCACCCACCAATGCTGACACAGCTTGGATGAAGGTCAGAATACCAGCCAGAGGACGCCGCTCCTGCCGCTCCAAAAAGAAACATCATTCAGCCGTCACAGCGTTGGAATTGGGAAAATATCTTCAATGTGTTAGCTCTCCATTTTTTTAACTCTGCCATGGCCGGTCCTAAGCCCGTGCTGCGAAAAGAGGAAGGTTGGGTGCTGGGACAGTAAACCAGCCCTGTAAAAAAAAGTGTCGCTATGTTTCGAGTGAAAGGAAGACGTTCACTGCACCTGGGACTGGACAAGTGTGGCTAGCAGAAGGTTTAACAGGGTAACATGGGAACGAGACTTATCATGATATGATATAGTATATATAGTTATATATGCCTATAGTTTACCGTACGCCATGATCTCACCCACCAATGCTGACACAGCTTGGATGAAGGTCAGAATACCAGCCAGAGGACGCCGCTCCTGCCGCTCCAATAAGAAACACCATTCAGCCGTCACAGCGTTGGAATTGGGAAAATATCTTCAATGTGTTAGCTCTCCATTTTTTTAACTCTGCCATGGCTGGTCCTAAGCCCGTGCTGCGAAAAGAGGAAGGTTGGGTGCTGGGACAGTAAACCAGCCCTGTAAAAAAAAGTGCCGCTATGTTTCGAGTGAAAGGAAGACGTTCACTGCACCTGGGACTGGACAAGTGTGGCTAGCAGAAGGTTTAACAGGGTAACATGGGAACGAGACTTATCATGATATGATATAGTATATATAGTTATATACGCCTATAGTTTACCGTACGCCATGATCTCACCCACCAATGCTGACACAGCTTGGATGAAGGTCAGAATACCAGCCAGAGGACGCCGCTCCTGCCGCTCCAAAAAGAAACATCATTCAGCCGTCACAGCGTTGGAATTGGGAAAATATCTTCAATGTGTTAGCTCTCCATTTTTTTAACTCTGCCATGGCCGGTCCTAAGCCCGTGCTGCGAAAAGAGGAAGGTTGGGTGCTGGGACAGTAAACCAGCCCTGTAAAAAAAAGTGCCGCTATGTTTCGAGTGAAAGGAAGACGTTCACTGCACCTGGGACTGGACAAGTGTGGCTAGCAGAAGGTTTAACAGGGTAACATGGGAACGAGACTTATCATGATATGATATAGTATATATAGTTATATACGCCTATAGTTTACCGTACGCCATGATCTCACCCACCAATGCTGACACAGCTTGGATGAAGGTCAGAATACCAGCCAGAGGACGCCGCTCCTGCCGCTCCAAAAAGAAACATCATTCAGCCGTCACAGCATTGGAATTGGGAAAATATCTTCAATTTGTTAGCTCTCCATTTTTTTAACTCTGCCATGGCCGGTCCTCAGCCCGAGCTGCGAAAAGAGGAAGGTTGGGTGCTGGGACAGTAAACCAGCCCTGTAAAAAAAAGTGCCGCTATGTTTCGAGTGAAAGGAAGACGTTCACTGCACCTGGGACTGGACAAGTGTGGCTAGCAGAAGGTTTAACAGGGTAACATGGGAACGAGACTTATCATGATATGATATAGTATATATAGTTATATACGCCTATAGTTTACCGTACGCCATGATCTCACCCACCAATGCTGACACAGCTTGGATGAAGGTCAGAATACCAGCCAGAGGACGCCGCTCCTGCCGCTCCAAAAAGAAACATCATTCAGCCGTCACAGCGTTGGAATTGGGAAAATATCTTCAATGTGTTAGCTCTCCATTTTTTTAACTCTGCCATGGCCGGTCCTAAGCCCGTGCTGCGAAAAGAGGAAGGTTGGGTGCTGGGACAGTAAACCAGCCCTGTAAAAAAAAGTGTCGCTATGTTTCGAGTGAAAGGAAGACGTTCACTGCACCTGGGACTGGACAAGTGTGGCTAGCAGAAGGTTTAACAGGGTAACATGGGAACGAGACTTATCATGATATGATATAGTATATATAGTTATATACGCCTATAGTTTACCGTACGCCATGATCTCACCCACCAATGCTGACACAGCTTGGATGAAGGTCAGAATACCAGCCAGAGGACGCCGCTCCTGCCGCTCCAAAAAGAAACATCATTCAGCCGTCACAGCGTTGGAATTGGGAAAATATCTTCAATGTGTTAGCTCTCCATTTTTTTAACTCTGCCATGGCCGGTCCTAAGCCCGTGCTGCGAAAAGAGGAAGGTTGGGTGCTGGGACAGTAAACCAGCCCTGTAAAAAAAAGTGCCGCTATGTTTCGAGTGAAAGGAAGACGTTCACTGCACCTGGGACTGGACAAGTGGGGCTAGCAGAAGGTTTAACAGGGTAACATGGGAACGAGACTTATCATGATATGATAGAGTATATATAGTTATATACGCCTTTAGTTTACCGTACGCCATGATCTCACCCACCAATGCTGACACAGCTTGGATGAAGGTCAGAATACCAGCCAGAGGACGCCGCTCCTGCCGCTCCAAAAAGAAACATCATTCAGCCGTCACAGTGTTGGAATTGGGAAAATATCTTCAATGTGTTAGCTCTCCATTTTTTTAACTCTGCCATGGCCGGTCCTAAGCCCGTGCTGCGAAAAGAGGAAGGTTGGGTGCTGGGACAGTAAACCAGCCCTGTAAAAAAAAGTGCCGCTATGTTTCGAGTGAAAGGAAGACGTTCACTGCACCTGGGACTGGACAAGTGTGGCTAGCAGAAGGTTTAACAGGGTAACATGGGAACGAGACTTATCATGATATGATATAGTATATATAGTTATATACGCCTATAGTTTACCGTACGCCATGATCTCACCCACCAATGCTGACACAGCTTGGATGAAGGTCAGAATACCAGCCAGAGGACGCCGCTCCTGCCGCTCCAAAAAGAAACATCATTCAGCCGTCACAGTGTTGGAATTGGGAAAATATCTTCAATGTGTTAGCTCTCCATTTTTTTAACTCTGCCATGGCCGGTCCTAAGCCCGTGCTGCGAAAAGAGGAAGGTTGGGTGCTGGGACAGTAAACCAGCCCTGTAAAAAAAAGTGCCGCTATGTTTTGAGTGAAAGGAAGATGTTCACTACACCTGGGACTGGACAAGTGTGGCTAGCAGAAGGTTTAACAGGGTAACATGGGAACGAGACTTATCATGATATGATATAGTATTTATAGTTATATACGCCTATAGTTTACCGTACGCCATGATCTCACCCACCAATGCTGACACAGCTTGGATGAAGGTCAGAATACCAGCCAGAGGACGCCGCTCCTGCCGCTCCAAAAAGAAACATCATTCAGCCGTCACAGCGTTGGAATTGGGAAAATATCTTCAATGTGTTAGCTCTCCATTTTTTTAACTCTGCCATGGCCGGTCCTAAGCCCGTGCTGCGAAAAGAGGAAGGTTGGGTGCTGGGACAGTAAACCAGCCCTGTAAAAAAAAAGTGCCTCTATGTTTCGAGTGAAAGGAAGACGTTCACTGCACCTGGGACTGGACAAGTGTGGCTAGCAGAAGGTTTAACAGGGTAACATGGGAACGAGACTTATCATGATATGATATAGTATATATAGTTATATACGCCTATAGTTTACCGTACGCCATGATCTCACCCACCAATGCTGACACAGCTTGGATGAAGGTCAGAATACCAGCCAGAGGACGCCGCTCTTGCCGCTCCAAAAAGAAACATCATTCAGCCGTCACAGCGTTGGAATTGGGAAAATATCTTCAATGTGTTAGCTCTCCATTTTTTTAACTCTGCCATGGCCGGTCCTAAGCCCGTGCTGCGAAAAGAGGAAGGTTGGGTGCTGGGACAGTAAACCAGCCCTGTAAAAAAAAGTGCCGCTATGTTTCGAGTGAAAGGAAGACGTTCACTGCACCTGGGACTGGACAAGTGTGGCTAGCAGAAGGTTTAACAGGGTAACATGGGAACGAGACTTATCATGATATGATATAGTATATATAGTTATATACGCCTATAGTTTACCGTACGCCATGATCTCACCCACCAATGCTGACACAGCTTGGATGAAGGTCAGAATACCAGCCAGAGGACGTCGCTCCTGCCGCTCCAAAAAGAAACATCATTCAGCCGTCACAGCGTTGGAATTGGGAAAATATCTTCAATGTGTTAGCTCTCCATTTTTTTAACTCTGCCATGGCCGGTCCTAAGCCCGTGCTGCGAAAAGAGGAAGGTTGGGTGCTGGGACAGTAAACCAGCCCTGTAAAAAAAAGTGCCGCTATGTTTCGAGTGAAAGGAAGACGTTCACTGCACCTGGGACTGGACAAGTGTGGCTAGCAGAAGGTTTAACAGGGTAACATGGGAACGAGACTTATCATGATATGATATAGTATATATAGTTATATACGCCTATAGTTTACCGTACGCCATGATCTCACCCACCAATGCTGACACAGCTTGGATGAAGGTCAGAATACCAGCCAGAAAACGCCGCTCCTGCCGCTCCAAAAAGAAACATCATTCAGCCGTCACAGCGTTGGAATTGGGAAAATATCTTCAATGTGTTAGCTCTCCATTTTTTTAACTCTGCCATGGGCGGTCCTAAGCCCGTGCTGCGAAAAGAGGAAGGTTGGGTGCTGGGACAGTAAACCAGCCCTGTAAAAAAAAGTGCCGCTATGTTTCGAGTGAAAGGAAGACGTTCACTGCACCTGGGACTGGACAAGTGTGGCTAGCAGAAGGTTTAACAGGGTAACATGGGAACGAGACTTATCATGATATGATATAGTATATATAGTTATATACGCCTATAGTTTACCGTACGCCATGATCTCACCCACCAATGCTGACACAGCTTGGATGAAGGTCAGAATACCAGCCAGAGGACGCCGCTCCTGCCGCTCCAAAAAGAAACATCATTCAGCCGTCACAGCGTTGGAATTGGGAAAATATCTTCAATGTGTTAGCTCTCCATTTTTTTAACTCTGCCATGGCTGGTCCTAAGCCCGTGCTGCGAAAAGAGGAAGGTTGGGTGCTGGGACAGTAAACCAGCCCTGTAAAAAAAAGTGCCGCTATGTTTCGAGTGAAAGGAAGACGTTAACTGCACCTGGGACTGGACAAGTGTGGCTAGCAGAAGGTTTAACAGGGTAACATGGGAACGAGACTTTTCATGATATGATATAGTATATATAGTTCTATACGCCTATAGTTTACCGTATGCCATGATCTCACCCACCAATGCTGACACAGCTTGGATGAAGGTCAGAATACCAGCCAGAGGACGCCGCTCCTGCCGCTCCAAAAAGAAACATCATTCAGCCGTCACAGCGTTGGAATTGGGAAAATATCTTCAATGTGTTAGCTCTCCATTTTTTTAACTCTGCCATGGCCGGTCCTAAGCCCGTGCTGCGAAAAGAGGAAGGTTGGGTGCTGGGACAGTAAACCAGCCCTGTAAAAAAAAGTGCCGCTATGTTTCGAGTGAAAGGAAGACGTTCACTGCACCTGGGACTGGACAATTCCTCCCCAACTGCTACAGCGTGGGGGAGGGGCGAGGACTCCAATGCTGTTAAGGCAAGAAAACATAAGCCATGCCTACTCCACTTGAGAGTCAGCAAATAAGGTGCGTGGCGTGAAAGCGGAGCTCTTGAGGCTCAATCTGCGATTGGCCAACTATATAGCGGTAGTGTTTGGATGATCATACAGAAATTCCTCCCCATCAGCTGCAGCGTAGGGGATGGGGTGGGGACTCTGAGGCTGTTTATACAAGAAAATATAAGCCATGCCTTCTCAACCTCTCAGCACTTGGTTTTCCAGGGATGACCAGCGATCAGCAGACACGGATGACCAGCGATCTGCAGACAGGGAACCTCATGGTACTCAGCGATCCAGGGACGACAAGCGATCAGCATACAGGGACAACCAGCGATCAACCACAGCTCTCAGGTAGGGACACGGCAGGCTTGCAGGGGCTCAGCAGGGTCCTGGCCGTGGGGTCTGTTTAATCTGAATTGACTTGTTTAATGTGAAATGCCTTGTTTAATGTGAACTGCCTTGTTTAATGTGAACTGCCTTGTTTAATGTGAACTGCCTTGTTTAATGTGAGCTGCCTTGTTTAATGTGAGCTGCCTTGTTTAATCTGAGCTGAACTTCCTTGTTTGAGCTGAACTTCCTTGTTTGAGCTGAACTTCCTTGTTTGAGCTGAACTGCCTTGTTTGAGCTGTACTGCCTTGTTTGAGCTGAACTGCCTTGTTTGAGCTGAACTGCCTTGTTTGAGCTGAACTGCCTTGTTTGAGCTGAACTGCCTTGTTTGAGCTGAACTGCCTTGTTTAATTTGAGCTGAACTGCCTTGTTTAATTTGAGCTGAACTGCCTTGTTTAATTTGAGCTGAACTGCCTTGTTTAATTTGAGCTGAACTGCCTTGTTTAATTTGAGCTGCCTTGTTTAATCTGAATTTGCGTTGAGCTAATCTGCCTTATTTAATATGAACTGCCTTTGAGCTTAACTGCCTTGTTAAATCCGAACTGCATTGTTTAATCTGAACTCCTTCTGAGCTGAACTGCCATGTTTAATGTGAACTGCCATGTTTAATGTGAACTGCCATGTTTAATGTGAACTGCGTTGTTTAATCTAAACTGCTTTGTTTAATCTGAGCTGCCGTTGAGCTGAACTGCCTTTTGAGCTGAACTGCCTTGTTTAATGTGATCTGCCTTGTTTAATGTGATCTGCCTTGTTAAATCTGAACTGCCGTTCAGCTGAACTGCCTAGCTTAATCTAAACTGCAGTTGAGCTGAACTGCCTTGATTTAATCTAAACTGCCGTTGAAATGAACTGCCTTGATTTAATGTGAACTGCCTTGTTTAATATGAACTGCCTTGTTTAATGTGAACTGCCGTTGAGCTGAACTGCCTTGTTTAATGTGAACTGCCTCATTTAACCCCATTTGCGCTGGCGACACACAAATGTGCGGCCTCCGGGTGTCTGGACCTAGACGCCGAGCAGCCACACATTTGCGTTCAAGTAACAAAAAACATATGTGCTGAGAGCGCGCACCCTGCACGCTCCCAGCACACGCGTGGTACTCACGGAAAGGTCCCGGTCCGCTCTTTCGATCAGGAACTTTCCCGATCATGTGACCGCCATGATGACAAGTCACAGCGGTCACATGATCCCTAAACTGCTTTGTTTAAGCTGAAGTGCCGTTGAGCTTAACTGCTTTGTTTAATCTGAACTGCCGTTGACCTCACCCACCAATGCTGACACAGGAAGACGTTCACTGCACCTGGGACTGGACAAGTGTGGCTAGCAGAAGGTTTAACAGGGTAACATGGGAACGAGACTTATCACGATATGATATAGTATATATAGTTATATACGCCTATAGTTTACCTTACGCCATGATCTCACCCACCAATGCTGACACAGCTTGGATGAAGGTCAGAATACCAGCCAGAGGACGCCGCACCTGCCGCTCCAAAAGGAAACACTATTCAGCCGTCACAACGTTGGAATTGGGAAAATATCTTCAATTTGTTAGCTCTCCATTTTTTTAACTCTACCATGGCCGGTCCTAAGCCCGTGCTGCGAAAAGAGGAAGGTTGGGTGCTGGGACAGTAAACCAGCCCTGTAAAAAAAAGTGCCGCTATGTTTCGAGTGAAAGGAAGACGTTCACTGCACCTGGGACTGGACAAGTGTGGCTAGCAGAAGGTTTAACAGGGTAACATGGGAACGAGACTTATCATGATATGATATAGTATATATAGTTATATACGCCTATAGTTTACCGTACGCCATGATCTCACCCACCAATGCTGACACAGCTTGGATGAAGGTCAGAATACCAGCCAGAGGACGCCGCTCCTGCCACTCCAAAAAGAAACATTATTCAGCAGTCACAGCGTTGGACTTGGGAAAATGTCTTCAATTTGTTAGCTTTCCATTTTTTTTAACTCTGCCATGGCCGGTCCTAAGCCCGTGCTGCGAAAAGAGGAAGGTTGGGTGCTAGGACAGTAAACCAGCCCTGTAAAAAAAAGTGTCGCTATCTCTTGAGTGAAAGGAAGACGTTCACTGCACCTGGGACTGGACAATTCCTCCCCAACTGCTACAGCGTGGGGGAGGGGCGAGGACTCCAATGCTGTTAAGGCAAGAAAACATAAGCCATGCCTACTCCGCTTGAGAGTCAGCAAATCAGGTGCGTGGCGTGAAAGCGGAGCTCTTGAGGCTCAATCTGCGATTGGCCAACTATATAGCGGTAGTGTTTGGATGATCATACAGAAATTCCTCCCCATCAGCTGCAGCGTAGGGGACGGGGTGGGGACTCTGAGGCTGTTTATACAAGAAAATATAAGCCATGCCTTCTCAACCTCACAGCACTTGGTTTTCCAGGGATGACCAGCGATCAGCAGACACGGATGACCAGTGATCTGCAGACAGGGAACCTCATGGTACTCAGCGATCCAGGGACGACAAGCGATCAGCAGACAGGGACAACCAGCGATCAACCACAGCTCTCAGGTAGGGACACGGCAGGCTTGCAGGGGCTCAGCAGGGTCCTGGCCGTGGGGTCTGTTTAATCTGAATTGACTTGTTTAATGTGAAATGCCTTGTTTAATGTGAACTGCCTTGTTTAATGTGAGCTGCCTTGTTTAATGTGAGCTGCCTTGTTTAATCTGAGCTGAACTTCCTTGTTTGAGCTGAACTTCCTTGTTTGAGCTGAACTGCCTTGTTTGAGCTGTACTGCCTTGTTTGAGCTGAACTGCCTTGTTTGAGCTGAACTGCCTTGTTTGAGTTGAACTGCCTTGTTTGAGCTGAACTGCCTTGTTTGAGCTGAACTGCCTTGTTTAATTTGAGCTGCCTTGTTTAATTTGAGCTGAACTGCCTTGTTTAATTTGAGCTGAACTGCCTTGTTTTATTTGAGCTGAACTGCCTTGTTTAATTTGAGCTGCCTTGTTTAATCTGAATTTGCGTTGAGCTAAACTGCCTTATTTAATATGAACTGCCTTTGAGCTTAACTGCCTTGTTAAATCCGAACTGCATTGTTTAATCTGAACTCCTTCTGAGCTGAACTGCCATGTTTAATGTGAACTGCCATGTTTAATGTGAACTGCCATGTTTAATGTGAACTGCCATGTTTAATGTGAACTGCGTTGTTTAATCTAAACTGCCTTGTTTAATCTGAACTGCCGTTGAGCTGAACTGCCTTTTGAGCTGAACTGCCTTGTTTAATGTGATCTGCCTTGTTTAATGTGATCTGCCTTGTTTAATGTGAACTGCCTTGTTAAATCTGAACTGCCGTTCAGCTGAACTGCCTAGCTTAATCTAAACTGCCGTTGAGCTGAACTGCCTTGATTTAATCTAAACTGCCGTTGAAATGAACTGCCTTGTTTAATATGAACTGCCTTGTTTAATGTGAACTGCCGTTGAGCTGAACTGCCTTGTTTAATGTGAACTGCCTCATTTAACCCCATTTGCGCTGGCGACACACAAATGTGCGGCCTCCGGGTGTCTGGACCTAGACGCCGAGCAGCCACACATTTGCGTTCAAGTAACAAAAAACATATGTGCTGAGAGCGCGCACCCTGCACGCTCCCAGCACACGCGTGGTACTCACGGAAAGGTCCCGGTCCGCTCTTTCGATCAGGAACCAAAAGGAAACACTATTCAGCCGTCACAACGATGGAATTGGGAAAATATCTTTAATTTGTTAGCTTTCCATTTTTTTTTAACTCTGCCATGGCCGGTCCTAAGCCCGTGCTGCAAAAAGAGGAAGGTTGGGTACTGGGACAGTAAACCAGCCCTGTAAAAAAAGTGCCGCTATGTTTCGAGTGAAAGGAAGACGTTCACTGCACCTGGGACTGGACAAGTGTGGCTAGCAGAAGGTTTAACAGGGTAAAATGGGAACGAGACTTATCATGATATGATATAGTATATATAGTTATATACGCCTATAGTTTACCTTACGCCATCATCTCACCCACCAATGCTGACACAGCTTGGATGAAGGTCAGAATACCAGCCAGAGGACGCCGCTCTTGCCGCTCCAAAAAGAAACATCATTCAGCCGTCACAGCGTTGGAATTGGGAAAATATCTTCAATGTGTTAGCTCTCCATTTTTTTAACTCTGCCATGGCCGGTCCTAAGCCCGTGCTGCGAAAAGAGGAAGGTTGGGTGCTGGGACAGTAAACCAGCCTTGTAAAAAAAAGTGCCGCTATGTTTCGAGTGAAAGGAAGACGTTCACTGCACCTGGGACTGGACAAGTGTGTCTAGCAGAAGGTTTAACAGGGTAACATGGGAACGAGACTTATCATGATATGATATAGTATATATAGTTATATACGCCTATAGTTTACCGTACGCCATGATCTCACCCACCAATGCTGACACAGCTTGGATGAAGGTCAGAATACCAGCCAGAGGACGCCGCTCCTGCCGCTCCAAAAAGAAACATCATTCAGCCGTCACAGCATTGGAATTGGGAAAATATCTTCAATGTGTTAGCTCTCCATTTTTTTTAACTCTGCCATGGCTGGTCCTAAGCCCGTGCTGCGAAAAGAGGAAGGTTGGGTGCTGGGACAGTAAACCAGCCCTGTAAAAAAAAGTGCCGCTATGTTTCGAGTGAAAGGAAGACGTTCACTGCACCTGGGACTGAACAAGTGTGGCTAGCAGAAGGTTTAACAGGGTAACATGGGAACGAGACTTATCATGATATGATATAGTATATATAGTTATATACGCCTATAGTTTACCGTACGCCATGATCTCACCCACCAATGCTGACACAGCTTGGATGAAGGTCAGAATACCAGCCAGAGGACGCCGCTCCTGCCGCTCCAAAAAGAAACATCATTCAGCCGTCACAGCGTTGGAATTGGGAAAATATCTTCAATGTGTTAGCTCTCCATTTTTTAAACTCTACCATGGCCGGTCCTAAGCCCGTGCTGCGAAAAGAGGAAGGTTGGGTGCTGGGACAGTAAACCAGCCCTGTAAAAAAAAGTGCCGCTATGTTTCGAGTGAAAGGAAGACGTTCACTGCACCTGGGACTGGACAAGTGTGGCTAGCAGAAGGTTTAACAGGGTAACATGGGAACGAGACTTATCATGATATGATATAGTATATATAGTTATATACGCCTATAGTTTACCGTACGCCATGATCTCACCCACCAATGCTGACACAGCTTGGATGAAGGTCAGAATACCAGCCAGAGGACGCCGCTCCTGCCACTCCAAAAAGAAACATTATTCAGCAGTCACAGCGTTGGACTTGGGAAAATGTCTTCAATTTGTTAGCTTTCCATTTTTTTTAACTCTGCCATGGCCGGTCCTAAGCCCGTGCTGCGAAAAGAGGAAGGTTGGGTGCTAGGACAGTAAACCAGCCCTGTAAAAAAAAGTGTCGCTATCTCTTGAGTGAAAGGAAGACGTTCACTGCACCTGGGACTGGACAATTCCTCCCCAACTGCTACAGCGTGGGGGAGGGGCGAGGACTCCAATGCTGTTAAGGCAAGAAAACATAAGCCATGCCTACTCCGCTTGAGAGTCAGCAAATCAGGTGCGTGGCGTGAAAGCGGAGCTCTTGAGGCTCAATCTGCGATTGGCCAACTATATAGCGGTAGTGTTTGGATGATCATACAGAAATTCCTCCCCATCAGCTGCAGCGTAGGGGACGGGGTGGGGACTCTGAGGCTGTTTATACAAGAAAATATAAGCCATGCCTTCTCAACCTCACAGCACTTGGTTTTCCAGGGATGACCAGCGATCAGCAGACACGGATGACCAGCGATCTGCAGACAGGGAACCTCATGGTACTCAGCGATCCAGGGACGACAAGCGATCAGCAGACAGGGACAACCAGCGATCAACCACAGCTCTCAGGTAGGGACACGGCAGGCTTGCAGGGGCTCAGCAGGGTCCTGGCCGTGGGGTCTGTTTAATCTGAATTGACTTGTTTAATGTGAAATGCCTTGTTTAATGTGAACTGCCTTGTTTAATGTGAGCTGCCTTGTTTAATGTGAGCTGCCTTGTTTAATCTGAGCTGAACTTCCTTGTTTGAGCTGAACTTCCTTGTTTGAGCTGAACTGCCTTGTTTGAGCTGTACTGCCTTGTTTGAGCTGTACTGCCTTGTTTGAGCTGAACTGTCTTGTTTGAGCTGAACTGCCTTGTTTGAGCTGAACTGCCTTGTTTGAGTTGAACTGCCTTGTTTGAGCTGAACTGCCTTGTTTGAGCTGAACTGCCTTGTTTAATTTGAGCTGCTTTGTTTAATTTGAGCTGAACTGCCTTGTTTAATTTGAGCTGAACTGCCTTGTTTTATTTGAGCTGAACTGCCTTGTTTAATTTGAGCTGCCTTGTTTAATCTGAATTTGCGTTGAGCTAAACTGCCTTATTTAATATGAACTGCCTTTGAGCTTAACTGCCTTGTTAAATCCGAACTGCATTGTTTAATCTGAACTCCTTCTGAGCTGAACTGCCATGTTTAATGTGAACTGCCATGTTTAATGTGAACTGCCATGTTTAATGTGAACTGCGTTGTTTAATCTAAACTGCCTTGTTTAATCTGAACTGCCGTTGAGCTGAACTGCCTTTTGAGCTGAACTGCCTTGTTTAATGTGATCTGCCTTGTTTAATGTGATCTGCCTTGTTTAATGTGAACTGCCTTGTTAAATCTGAACTGCCGTTCAGCTGAGCTGCCTAGCTTAATCTAAACTGCCGTTGAGCTGAACTGCCTTGATTTAATCTAAACTGCCGTTGAAATGAACTGCCTTGATTTAATGTGAACTGCCTTGTTTAATATGAACTGCCTTGTTTAATGTGAACTGCCGTTGAGCTGAACTGCCTTGTTTAATGTGAACTGCCTCATTTAACCCCATTTGCGCTGGCGACACACAAATGTGCGGCCTCCGGGTGTCTGGACCTAGACGCCGAGCAGCCACACATTTGCGTTCAAGTAACAAAAAACATATGTGCTGAGAGCGCGCACCCTGCACGCTCCCAGCACACGCGTGGTACTCACGGAAAGGTCCCGGTCCGCTCTTTCGATCAGGAACTTTCCCGATTATGTGACCGCCATGATGACAAGTCACGGCGGTCACATGATCCCTAAACTGCTTTGTTTAAGCTGAAGTGCCGTTGAGCTTAACTGCTTTGTTTAATCTGAACTGCCGTTGACCTCACCCACCAATGCTGACACAGGAAGACGTTCACTGCACCTGGGACTGGACAAGTGTGGCTAGCAGAAGGTTTAACAGGGTAACATGGGAACGAGACTTATCATGATATGATATAGTATATATAGTTATATACGCCTATAGTTTACCTTACGCCATGATCTCACCCACCAATGCTGACACAGCTTGGATGAAGGTCAGAATACCAGCCAGAGGACGCCGCACCTGCCGCTCCATAAGGAAACACTATTCAGCCGTCACAACGTTGGAATTGGGAAAATATCTTTAATTTGTTAGCTTTCCATTTTTTTTAACTCTGCCATGGCCGGTCCTAAGCCCGTGCTGCAAAAAGAGGAAGGTTGGGTACTGGGACAGTAAACCAGCCCTGTAAAAAAAGTGCCGCTATGTTTCGAGTGAAAGGAAGACGTTCACTGCACCTGGGACTGGACAAGTGTGGCTAGCAGAAGGTTTAACAGGGTAACATGGGAACGAGACTTATCATGATATGATATAGTATATATAGTTATATACGCCTATAGTTTACCGTACGCCATGATCTCACCCACCAATGCTGACACAGCTTGGATGAAGGTCAGAATACCAGCCAGAGGACGCCGCTCCTGCCGCTCCAAAAAGAAACATCATTCAGCCGTCACAGCGTTGGAATTGGGAAAATATCTTCAATGTGTTAGCTCTCCATTTTTTTAACTCTGCGATGGCCGGTCCTAAGCCCGTGCTGCGAAAAGAGGAAGGTTGGGTGCTGGGACAGTAAACCAGCCCTGTAAAAAAAAGTGCCGCTATGTTTCGAGTGAAAGGAAGACGTTCACTGCACCTGGGACTGGACAAGTGGGGCTAGCAGAAGGTTTAACAGGGTAACATGGGAACGAGACTTATCATGATATGATATAGTATATATAGTTATATATGCCTTTAGTTTACCGTACGCCATGATCTCACCCACCAATGCTGACACAGCTTGGATGAAGGTCAGAATACCAGCCAGAGGACGCCGCTCCTGCCGCTCCAAAAAGAAACATCATTCAGCCGTCACAGCGTTGGAATTGGGAAAATATCTTCAATTTGTTAGCTCTCCATTTTTTTAACTCTGCCATGGCCGGTCCTAAGCCCGTGCTGCGAAAAGAGGAAGGTTGGGTGCTGGGACAGTAAACCAGCCCTGTAAAAAAAAGTGCCGCTATGTTTCGAGTGAAAGGAAGACGTTCACTGCACCTGGGACTGGACAAGTGTGGCTAGCAGAAGGTTTAACAGGGTAACATGGGAACGAGACTTATCATGATATGATATAGTATATATAGTTATATACGCCTATAGTTTACCGTACGCCATGATCTCACCCACCAATGCTGACACAGCTTGGATGAAGGTCAGAATACCAGCCAGAGGACGCCGCTCCTGCCGCTCAAAAAAGAAACATCATTCAGCCGTCACAGCGTTGGAATTGGGAAAATATCTTCAATTTGTTAGCTCTCCATTTTTTTAACTCTGCCATGGCCGGTCCTAAGCCCGTGCTGCGAAAAGAGGAAGGTTGGGTGCTAGGACAGTAAACCAGCCCTGTAAAAAAAAAGTGTCGCTATCTCTTGAGTGAAAGGAAGACGTTCACTGCACCTGGGACTGGACAATTCCTCCCCAACTGCTACAGCGTGGGGGAGGGGCGAGGACTCCAATGCTGTTAAGGCAAGAAAACATAAGCCATGCCTACTCCGCTTGAGAGTCAGCAAATCAGGTGCGTGGCGTGAAAGCGGAGATCTTGAGGCTCAATCTGCGATTGGCCAACTATATAGCGGTAGTGTTTGGATGATCATACAGAAATTCCTCCCCATCAGCTGCAGCGTAGGGGACGGGGTGGGGACTCTGAGGCTGTTTATACAAGAAAATATAAGCCATGCCTTCTCAACCTCACAGCACTTGGTTTTCCAGGGATGACCAGCGATCAGCAGACACGGATGACCAGCGATCTGCAGACAGGGAACCTCATGGTACTCAGCGATCCAGGGACGACAAGCGATCAGCAGACAGGGACAACCAGCGATCAACCACAGCTCTCAGGTAGGGACACGGCAGGCTTGCAGGGGCTCAGCAGGGTCCTGGCCGTGGGGTCTGTTTAATCTGAATTGACTTGTTTAATGTGAAATGCCTTGTTTAATATGAACTGCCTTGTTTAATGTGAACTGCATTGTTTAATGTGAGCTGCCTTGTTTAATCTAAGCTGAACTTCCTTGTTTGAGCTGAACTTCCTTGTTTGAGCTGAACTGCCTTGTTTGAGCTGTACTGCCTTGTTTGAGCTGAACTGTCTTGTTTGAGCTGAACTGCCTTGTTTGAGCTGAACTGCCTTGTTTGAGTTGAACTGCCTTGTTTGAGCTGAACTGCCTTGTTTGAGCTGAACTGCCTTGTTTGAGCTGAACTGCCTTGTTTAATTTGAGCTGAACTGCCTTGTTTAATTTGAGCTGAACTGCCTTGTTTAATTTGAGCTGCCTTGTTTAATCTGAATTTGCGTTGAGCTAAACTGCCTTATTTAATATGAACTGCCTTTGAGCTTAACTGCCTTGTTAAATCCGAACTGCATTGTTTAATCTGAACTCCTTCTGAGCTGAACTGCCATGTTTAATGTGAACTGCCATGTTTAATGTGAACTGCCATGTTTAATGTGAACTGCGTTGTTTAATCTAAACTGCCTTGTTTAATCTGAACTGCCGTTGAGCTGAACTGCCTTTTGAGCTGAACTGCCTTGTTTAATGTGATCTGCCTTGTTTAATGTGATCTGCCTTGTTTAATGTGAACTGCCTTGTTTAATGTGATCTGCCTTGTTTAATGTGATCTGCCTTGTTTAATGTGAACTGCCTTGTTTAATGTGAACTGCATTGTTAAATCTGAACTGCCTTGTTAAATCTGAACTGCCGTTCAGCTGAACTGCCTAGCTTAATCTAAACTGCCGTTGAGCTGAACTGCCTTGATTTAATCTAAACTGCCGTTGAAATGAACTGCCTTGATTTAATGTGAACTGCCTTGTTTAATATGAACTGCCTTGTTTAATGTGAACTGCCGTTGAGCTGAACTGCCTTGTTTAATGTGAACTGCCTCATTTAACCCCATTTGCGCTGGCGACACACAAATGTGCGGCCTCCGGGTGTCTGGACCTAGATGCCGAGCAGCCACACATTTGCGTTCAAGTAACAAAAAACATATGTGCTGAGAGCGCGCACCCTGCACGCTCCCAGCACACGCGTGGTACTCACGGAAAGGTCCCGGTCCGCTCTTTCGATCAGGAACTTTCCCGATCATGTGACCGCCATGATGACAAGTCACGGCGGTCACATGATCCCTAAACTGCTTTGTTTAAGCTGAAGTGCCGTTGAGCTTAACTGCTTTGTTTAATCTGAACTGCCGTTGACCTCACCCACCAATGCTGACACAGGAAGACGTTCACTGCACCTGGGACTGGACAAGTGTGGCTAGCAGAAGGTTTAACAGGGTAACATGGGAACGAGACTTATCATGATATGATATAGTATATATAGTTATATACGCCTATAGTTTACCTTACGCCATCATCTCACCCACCAATGCTGACACAGCTTGGATGAAGGTCAGAATACCAGCCAGAGGACGCCGCACCTGCCGCTCCAAAAGGAAACACTATTCAGCCGTCACAACGTTGGAATTGGGAAAATATCTTCAATTTGTTAGCTTTCCATTTTTTTTAACTCTGCCATGGCCGGTCCTAAGCCCGTGCTGCAAAAAGAGGAAGGTTGGGTGCTGGGACAGTAAACCAGCCCTGTAAAAAAAGTGCCGCTATGTTTCGAGTGAAAGGAAGACGTTCACTGCACCTGGGACTGGACAAGTGTGGCTAGCAGAAGGTTTAACAGGGTAACATGGGAACGAGACTTATCATGATATGATATAGTATATATAGTTATATACGCCTATAGTTTACCGTACGCCATGATCTCACCCACCAATGCTGACACAGCTTGGATGAAGGTCAGAATACCAGCCAGAGGACGCCGCTCCTGCCGCTCCAAAAAGAAACATCATTCAGCCGTCACAGCGTTGGAATTGGGAAAATATCTTCAATGTGTTAGCTCTCCATTTTTTTAACTCTGCCATGGCCGGTCCTAAGCCCGTGCTGTGAAAAGAGGAAGGTTGGGTGCTGGGACAGTAAACCAGCCCTGTAAAAAAAAGTGCCGCTATGTTTCGAGTGAAAGGAAGACGTTCACTGCACCTGGGACTGGACAAGTGTGGCTAGCAGAAGGTTTAACAGGGTAACATGGGAACGAGACTTATCATGATATGATATAGTATATATAGTTATATACGCCTATAGTTTACCGTACGCCATGATCTCACCCACCAATGCTGACACAGCTTGGATGAAGGTCAGAATACCAGCCAGAGGACGCCGCTCCTGCCGCTCCAAAAAGAAACATCATTCAGCCGTCACAGCGTTGGAATTGGGAAAATATCTTCAATGTGTTAGCTCTCCATTTTTTTAACTCTGCCATGGCCGGTCCTAAGCCCGTGCTGCGAAAAGAGGAAGGTTGGGTGCTGGGACAGTAAACCAGCCCTGTAAAAAAAAGTGCCGCTATGTTTCGAGTGAAAGGAAGACGTTCACTGCACCTGGGACTGGACAAATGTGGCTAGCAGAAGGTTTAACAGGGTAACATGGGAACGAGACTAATCATGATATGATATAGTATATATAGTTATATACGCCTATAGTTTACCGTACGCCATGATCTCACCCACCAATGCTGACACAGCTTGGATGAAGGTCAGAATACCAGCCAGAGGACGCCGCTCCTGCCGCTCCAAAAAGAAACATCATTCAGCCGTCACAGCGTTGGAATTGGGAAAATATCTTCAATGTGTTAGCTCTCCATTTTTTTAACTCTGCCATGGCCGGTCCTAAGCCTGTGCTGCGAAAAGAGGAAGGTTGGGTGCTGGGACAGTAAACCAGCCCTGTAAAAAAAAGTGTCGCTATGTTTCGAGTGAAAGGAAGACGTTCACTGCACCTGGGACTGGACAAGTGTGGCTAGCAGAAGGTTTAACAGGGTAACATGGGAACGAGACTTATCATGATATGATATAGTATATATAGTTATATACGCCTATAGTTTACCATACGCCATGATCTCACCAACCAATGCTGACACAGCTTGGATGAAGGTCAGAATACCAGCCAGAGGACGCCGCTCCTGCCGCTCCAATAAGAAACACCATTCAGCCGTCACAGCGTTGGAATTGGGAAAATATCTTCAATGTGTTAGCTCTCCATTTTTTTAACTCTGCCATGGCCGGTCCTAAGCCCGTGCTGCGAAAAGAGGAAGGTTGGGTGCTGGGACAGTAAACCAGCCCTGTAAAAAAAAGTGCCGCTATGTTTCGAGTGAAAGGAAGACGTTCACTGCACCTGGGACTGGACAAGTGTGGCTAGCAGAAGGTTTAACAGGGTAACATGGGAACGAGACTTATCATGATATGATATAGTATATATAGTTATATACGCCTATAGTTTACCGTACGCCATGATCTCACCCACCAATGCTGACACAGCTTGGATGAAGGTCAGAATACCAGCCAGAGGACGCCGCTCCTGCCGCTCCAAAAAGAAACATCATTCAGCCGTCACAGCGTTGGAATTGGGAAAATATCTTCAATTTGTTAGCTCTCCATTTTTTTAACTCTGCCATGGCCGGTCCTAAGCCCGTGCTGCGAAAAGAGGAAGGTTGGGTGCTGGGACAGTAAACCAGCCCTGTAAAAAAAAGTGCCGCTATGTTTCGAGTGAAAGGAAGACGTTCACTGCACCTGGGACTGGACAAGTGTGGCTAGCAGAAGGTTTAACAGGGTAACATGGGAACGAGACTTATCATGATATGATATAGTATATATAGTTATATACGCCTATAGTTTACCGTACGCCATGATCTCACCCACCAATGCTGACACAGCTTGGATGAAGGTCAGAATACCAGCCAGAGGACGCCGCTCCTGCCGCTCCAAAAAGAAACATCATTCAGCCGTCACAGCGTTGGAATTGGGAAAATATCTTCAATGTGTTAGCTCTCCATTTTTTTAACTCTGCCATGGCCGGTCCTAAGCCCGTGCTGCGAAAAGAGGAAGGTTGGGTGCTGGGACAGTAAACCAGCCCTGTAAAAAAAAGTGCCGCTATGTTTCGAGTGAAAGGAAGACGTTCACTGCACCTGGGACTGGACAAGTGTGGCTAGCAGAAGGTTTAACAGGGTAACATGGGAACGAGACTTATCATGATATGATATAGTATATACAGTCATGGCCGAAATTGTTGGCACCCTTGATATTTTTCCTGAAAATCAAGTATTTCACACAAAAAAGGTATTGCATTAACACATGTTTTGCTATACACATGTTTATTCCCTTTGTATGTATTGGAACAAATATAAAACAGAGGCAGAAAAGCAAATATGACATAATGTCACACAAAACCCCAAAAATGGGCTGGACAAAAGTATTGGCACCCTTAACTTAATATTTGGTTGCACACCCTTTGGAAAACATAACTGAAATCAGTCGCTTCCTATAACCATCAATAAGCTTCTGACACCTCTCACCCGGAATTTTGGACCACTCTTCCTTTGCAAACAGCTCCAGGTCTCTCTTATTGGAAGGACACCTTTTCCCAACAGCAATTTTAAGATCTCTCCACAGGTGTTCAATGGGATTTAGATCTGGGCTCATTGCTGGCCACTTCAGAACTCTCCAGCGCTTCTTTGCCATCCATTTCTGAGTGCTTTTTGACGTATGTTTGGGGTCATTGTCCTGCTGGAAGACCCAGGATCTTGGACGCAAACCCAGCTTTCTGACACTGGGCCCTACAGTGCGACCCAAAATCCTTTGGTAATCCTCAGATTTCATGATGCCTTGCACACAGTCAAGGCACCCAGTGCCAGAGGCAGCAAAACAACCCCAAAACATCATTGAACCTCCACCATATTTTACCGTAGGTACTGTGTTTTGTTCTTTGTAGGCCTCATTCCGTTTTCGGTAAACAGTAGAATGATGTGCTTTACCGAAAAGCTCTATCTTGGTCTCATCTGTCCACAAGACGTTTTCCCAGAAGGCTTTTGGCTTACTCAAGTACATTTTGGCAAACTGTAGTCTTGCTTTTTTATGTCTCTGTGTCAGCAGTGGGGTCCTCCTGGGTCTCCTGCCATAGCGTTTCATTTCATTTAAATGTCGACGGATAGTTCGCGCTGACACTGATGCTCCCTGAGCCTGCAGGACAGCTTGAATGTCTTTGGAACATGTTTGGGGCTGCTTATCCACCATCCGGACTATTCTGCGTTGCAATCTTTCATCAATTTTCCTCATCCGTCCACGACCAGGGAGATTAGCTACAGTGCCATGGGTTGCAAACTTCTTGATAATGTTGCGCACTGTGGACAAAGGCAAATCTAGTTCTCTGGAGATGGACTTGTAACCTTGAGATTGTTGATATTTTGCCACAATTTTGGTTCTCAGGTCCTCAGACAGTTCTCGTCTCCTCTTTCTGTTGTCCATGCTTAGTGTGGCACAGACAGACACACAATGCAAAGGTTAAGTGAACGTCTCTCCTTTTTATCTGCTTTCAGGTGTGATTTCTATATTGCCCACACCTGTTACTTGCCCCAGGTGAGTTTACAGGAGCATCACATGCTTGTAACATTCTTATTTATCCGCAGTTGTGAAAGGGTGCCAATACTTTTGTCCAGCCCATTTTTGGAGGTTTGTGTGACATTATGTCGAATTTGCTTTCTTTCCTCCCTTTTTTTGTTTTGTCCCAATACACACAAAGGGAATAAACATGTGTATAGCAAAACATGTGTTAATGCAATACGTTTCGTGAGAAATACATGATTTCCTGGAGAAATATCAAGGGTGCCAACAATTTCGGCCATGACTGTATAGTTATATACGCCTATAGTTTACCGTACGCCATGATCTCACCCACCAATGCTGACACAGCTTGGATGAAGGTAAGAATACCAGCCAGAGGACGCCGCTCCTGCCGCTCCAAAAAGAAACATCATTCAGCCGTCACAGCGTTGGAATTGGGAAAATATCTTCAATGTGTTAGCTCTCCATTTTTTTAACTCTGCCATGGCCGGTCCTAAGCCCGTGCTGCGAAAAGAGGAAGGTTGGGTGCTGGGACAGTAAACCAGCCCTGTAAAAAAAAGTGCCGCTATGTTTCGAGTGAAAGGAAGACGTTCACTGCACCTGGGACTGGACAAGTGTGGCTAGCAGAAGGTTTAACAGGGTAACATGGGAACGAGACTTATCATGATATGATATAGTATATATAGTTATATACGCCTATAGTTTACCGTACGCCATGATCTCAACCCACCAATGCTGACACAGCTTGGATGAAGGTCAGAATACCAGCCAGAGGACGCCGCTCCTGCCGCTCCAAAAAGAAACATTCAGCCGTCACAGCGTTGGAATTGGGAAAATATCTTCAATGTGTTAGCTCTCCATTTTTTTAACTCTGCCATGGCCGGTCCTAAGCCCGTGCTGCGAAAAGAGGAAGGTTGGGTGCTGGGACAGTAAACCAGCCCTGTAAAAAAAAGTGCCGCTATGTTTCGAGTGAAAGGAAGACGTTCACTGCACCTGGGACTGGACAAGTGTGGCTAGCAGAAGGTTTAACAGGGTAACATGGGAACGAGACTTATCATGATATGATATAGTATATATAGTTATATACGCCTATAGTTTACCGTACGCCATGATCTCACCCACCAATGCTGACACAGCTTGGATGAAGGTCAGAATACCAGCCAGAGGACGCCGCTCCTGCCGCTCCAAAAAGAAACATCATTCAGCCGTCACAGCGTTGGAATTGGGAAAATATCTTCAATGTGTTAGCTCTCCCTTTTTTTAACTCTGCCATGGCCGGTCCTAAGCCCGTGCTGCGAAAAGAGGAAGGTTGGGTGCTGGGACAGTAAACCAGCCCTGTAAAAAAAAGTGTCGCTATGTTTCGAGTGAAAGGAAGACGTTCACTGCACCTGGGACTGGACAAGTGTGGCTAGCAGAAGGTTTAACAGGGTAACATGGGAACGAGACTTATCATGATATGATATAGTATATATAGTTATATACGCCTATAGTTTACCGTACGCCATGATCTCACCCACCAATGCTGACACAGCTTGGATGAAGGTCAGAATACCAGCCAGAGGACGCCGCTCCTGCCGCTCCAAAAAGAAACATCATTCAGCCGTCACAGCGTTGGAATTGGGAAAATATCTTCAATGTGTTAGCTCTCCATTTTTTTAACTCTGCCATGGCCGGTCCTAAGCCCGTGCTGCGAAAAGAGGAAGGTTGGGTGCTGGGACAGTAAACCAGCCCTGTAAAAAAAAGTGTCGCTATGTTTCGAGTGAAAGGAAGACGTTCACTGCACCTGGGACTGGACAAGTGTGGCTAGCAGAAGGTTTAACAGGGTAACATGGGAACGAGACTTATCATGATATGATATAGTATATATAGTTATATACGCCTATAGTTTACCGTACGCCATGATCTCACCCACCAATGCTGACACAGCTTGGATGAAGGTCAGAATACCAGCCAGAGAACGCCGCTCCTGCCGCTCCAAAAAGAAACATCATTCAGCCGTCACAGCGTTGGAATTGGGAAAATATCTTCAATGTGTTAGCTCTCCCTTTTTTTAACTCTGCCATGGCCGGTCCTAAGCCCGTGCTGCGAAAAGAGGAAGGTTGGGTGCTGGGACAGTAAACCAGCCCTGTAAAAAAAAGTGTCGCTATGTTTCGAGTGAAAGGAAGACGTTCACTGCACCTGGGACTGGACAAGTGTGGCTAGCAGAAGGTTTAACAGGGTAACATGGGAACGAGACTTATCATGATATGATATAGTATATATAGTTATATACGCCTATAGTTTACCGTACGCCATGATCTCACCCACCAATGCTGACACAGCTTGGATGAAGGTCAGAATACCAGCCAGAGGACGCCGCTCCTGCCGCTCCAAAAAGAAACATCATTCAGCCGTCACAGCGTTGGAATTGGGAAAATATCTTCAATGTGTTAGCTCTCCATTTTTTTAACTCTGCCATGGCCGGTCCTAAGCCCGTGCTGCGAAAAGAGGAAGGTTGGGTGCTGGGACAGTAAACCAGCCCTGTAAAAAAAAAGTGCCGCTATGTTTCGAGTGAAAAGAAGACGTTCACTGCACCTGGGACTGGACAAGTGGGGCTAGCAGAAGGTTTAACAGGGTAACATGGGAACGAGACTTATCATGATATGATATAGTATATATAGTTATATACGCCTATAGTTTACCGTACGCCATGATCTCACCCACCAATGCTGACACAGCTTGGATGAAGGTCAGAATACCAGCCAGAGGACGCTGCTCCTGCCGCTCCAAAAAGAAACATCATTCAGCCGTCACAGCGTTGGAATTGGGAAAATATCTTCAATGTGTTAGCTCTCCATTTTTTTAACTCTGCCATGGCCGGTCCTAAGCCCGTGCTGCGAAAAGAGGAAGGTTGGGTGCTGGGACAGTAAACCAACCCTGTAAAAAAAAGTGCCGCTATGTTTCGAGTGAAAGGAAGACGTTCACTGCACCTGGGACTGGACAAATGTGGCTAGCAGAAGGTTTAACAGGGTAACATGGGAACGAGACTAATCATGATATGATATAGTATATATAGTTATATACGCCTATAGTTTACCGTACGCCATGATCTCACCCACCAATGCTGACACAGCTTGGATGAAGGTCAGAATACCAGCCAGAGGACGCCGCTCCTGCCGCTCCAAAAAGAAACATCATTCAGCCGTCACAGCGTTGGAATTGGGAAAATATCTTCAATGTGTTAGCTCTCCATTTTTTTAACTCTGCCATGGCCGGTCCTAAGCCTGTGCTGCGAAAAGAGGAAGGTTGGGTGCTGGGACAGTAAACCAGCCCTGTAAAAAAAAGTGTCGCTATGTTTCGAGTGAAAGGAAGACGTTCACTGCACCTGGGACTGGACAAGTGTGGCTAGCAGAAGGTTTAACAGGGTAACATGGGAACGAGACTTATCATGATATGATATAGTATATATAGTTATATACGCCTATAGTTTACCGTACGCCATGATCTCACCAACCAATGCTGACACAGCTTGGATGAAGGTCAGAATACCAGCCAGAGGACGCCGCTCCTGCCGCTCCAATAAGAAACACCATTCAGCCGTCACAGCGTTGGAATTGGGAAAATATCTTCAATGTGTTAGCTCTCCATTTTTTTAACTCTGCCATGGCCGGTCCTAAGCCCGTGCTGCGAAAAGAGGAAGGTTGGGTGCTGGGACAGTAAACCAGCCCTGTAAAAAAAAGTGCCGCTATGTTTCGAGTGAAAGGAAGACGTTCACTGCACCTGGGACTGGACAAGTGTGGCTAGCAGAAGGTTTAACAGGGTAACATGGGAACGAGACTTATCATGATATGATATAGTATATATAGTTATATACGCCTATAGTTTACCGTACGCCATGATCTCACCCACCAATGCTGACACAGCTTGGATGAAGGTCAGAATACCAGCCAGAGGACGCCGCTCCTGCCGCTCCAAAAAGAAACATCATTCAGCCGTCACAGCGTTGGAATTGGGAAAATATCTTCAATTTGTTAGCTCTCCATTTTTTTAACTCTGCCATGGCCGGTCCTAAGCCCGTGCTGCGAAAAGAGGAAGGTTGGGTGCTGGGACAGTAAACCAGCCCTGTAAAAAAAAGTGCCGCTATGTTTCGAGTGAAAGGAAGACGTTCACTGCACCTGGGACTGGACAAGTGTGGCTAGCAGAAGGTTTAACAGGGTAACATGGGAACGAGACTTATCATGATATGATATAGTATATATAGTTATATACGCCTATAGTTTACCGTACGCCATGATCTCACCCACCAATGCTGACACAGCTTGGATGAAGGTCAGAATACCAGCCAGAGGACGCCGCTCCTGCCGCTCCAAAAAGAAACATCATTCAGCCGTCACAGCGTTGGAATTGGGAAAATATCTTCAATGTGTTAGCTCTCCATTTTTTTAACTCTGCCATGGCCGGTCCTAAGCCCGTGCTGCGAAAAGAGGAAGGTTGGGTGCTGGGACAGTAAACCAGCCCTGTAAAAAAAAGTGCCGCTATGTTTCGAGTGAAAGGAAGACGTTCACTGCACCTGGGACTGGACAAGTGTGGCTAGCAGAAGGTTTAACAGGGTAACATGGGAACGAGACTTATCATGATATGATATAGTATATATAGTTATATACGCCTATAGTTTACCGTACGCCATGATCTCACCCACCAATGCTGACACAGCTTGGATGAAGGTAAGAATACCAGCCAGAGGACGCCGCTCCTGCCGCTCCAAAAAGAAACATCATTCAGCCGTCACAGCGTTGGAATTGGGAAAATATCTTCAATGTGTTAGCTCTCCATTTTTTTAACTCTGCCATGGCCGGTCCTAAGCCCGTGCTGCGAAAAGAGGAAGGTTGGGTGCTGGGACAGTAAACCAGCCCTGTAAAAAAAAGTGCCGCTATGTTTCGAGTGAAAGGAAGACGTTCACTGCACCTGGGACTGGACAAGTGTGGCTAGCAGAAGGTTTAACAGGGTAACATGGGAACGAGACTTATCATGATATGATATAGTATATATAGTTATATACGCCTATAGTTTACCGTACGCCATGATCTCACCCACCAATGCTGACACAGCTTGGATGAAGGTCAGAATACCAGCCAGAGGACGCCGCTCCTGCCGCTCCAAAAAGAAACATCATTCAGCCGTCACAGCGTTGGAATTGGGAAAATATCTTCAATGTGTTAGCTCTCCATTTTTTTAACTCTGCCATGGCCGGTCCCAAGCCCGTGCTGCGAAAAGAGGAAGGTTGGGTGCTGGGACAGTAAACCAGCCCTGCAAAAAAAAGTGCCGCTATGTTTCGAGTGAAAGGAAGACGTTCACTGCACCTGGGACTGGACAAGTGTGGCTAGCAGAAGGTTTAACAGGGTAACATGGGAACGAGACTTATCATGATATGATATAGTATATATAGTTATATACGCCTATAGTTTACCGTACGCCATGATCTCACCCACCAATGCTGACACAGCTTGGATGAAGGTCAGAATACCAGCCAGAGGACGCCGCTCCTGCCGCTCCAAAAAGAAACATCATTCAGCCGTCACAGCGTTGGAATTGGGAAAATATCTTCAATGTGTTAGCTCTCCCTTTTTTTAACTCTGCCATGGCCGGTCCTAAGCCCGTGCTGCGAAAAGAGGAAGGTTGGGTGCTGGGACAGTAAACCAGCCCTGTAAAAAAAAGTGTCGCTATGTTTCGAGTGAAAGGAAGACGTTCACTGCACCTGGGACTGGACAAGTGTGGCTAGCAGAAGGTTTAACAGGGTAACATGGGAACGAGACTTATCATGATATGATATAGTATATATAGTTATATACGCCTATAGTTTACCGTACGCCATGATCTCACCCACCAATGCTGACACAGCTTGGATGAAGGTCAGAATACCAGCCAGAGGACGCCGCTCCTGCCGCTCCAAAAAGAAACATCATTCAGCCGTCACAGCGTTGGAATTGGGAAAATATCTTCAATGTGTTAGCTCTCCATTTTTTTAACTCTGCCATGGCCGGTCCTAAGCCCGTGCTGCGAAAAGAGGAAGGTTGGGTGCTGGGACAGTAAACCAGCCCTGTAAAAAAAAGTGTCGCTATGTTTCGAGTGAAAGGAAGACGTTCACTGCACCTGGGACTGGACAAGTGTGGCTAGCAGAAGGTTTAACAGGGTAACATGGGAACGAGACTTATCATGATATGATATAGTATATATAGTTATATACGCCTATAGTTTACCGTACGCCATGATCTCACCCACCAATGCTGACACAGCTTGGATGAAGGTCAGAATACCAGCCAGAGAACGCCGCTCCTGCCGCTCCAAAAAGAAACATCATTCAGCCGTCACAGCGTTGGAATTGGGAAAATATCTTCAATGTGTTAGCTCTCCCTTTTTTTAACTCTGCCATGGCCGGTCCTAAGCCCGTGCTGCGAAAAGAGGAAGGTTGGGTGCTGGGACAGTAAACCAGCCCTGTAAAAAAAAGTGTCGCTATGTTTCGAGTGAAAGGAAGACGTTCACTGCACCTGGGACTGGACAAGTGTGGCTAGCAGAAGGTTTAACAGGGTAACATGGGAACGAGACTTATCATGATATGATATAGTATATATAGTTATATACGCCTATAGTTTACCGTACGCCATGATCTCACCCACCAATGCTGACACAGCTTGGATGAAGGTCAGAATACCAGCCAGAGGACGCCGCTCCTGCCGCTCCAAAAAGAAACATCATTCAGCCGTCACAGCGTTGGAATTGGGAAAATATCTTCAATGTGTTAGCTCTCCATTTTTTTAACTCTGCCATGGCCGGTCCTAAGCCCGTGCTGCGAAAAGAGGAAGGTTGGGTGCTGGGACAGTAAACCAGCCCTGTAAAAAAAAGTGCCGCTATGTTTCGAGTGAAAAGAAGACGTTCACTGCACCTGGGACTGGACAAGTGTGGCTAGCAGAAGGTTTAACAGGGTAACATGGGAACGAGACTTATCATGATATGATATAGTATATATAGTTATATACGCCTATAGTTTACCGTACGCCATGATCTCACCCACCAATGCTGACACAGCTTGGATGAAGGTCAGAATACCAGCCAGAGGACGCCGCTCCTGCCGCTCCAAAAAGAAACATCATTCAGCCGTCACAGCGTTGGAATTGGGAAAATATCTTCAATGTGTTAGCTCTCCATTTTTTTAACTCTGCCATGGCCGGTCCTAAGCCCGTGCTGCGAAAAGAGGAAGGTTGGGTGCTGGGACAGTAAACCAGCCCTGTAAAAAAAAGTGCCGCTATGTTTCGAGTGAAAGGAAGACGTTCACTGCACCTGGGACTGGACAAGTGTGGCTAGCAGAAGGTTTAACAGGGTAACATGGGAACGAGACTTATCATGATATGATATAGTATATATAGTTATATACGCCTATAGTTTACCGTACGCCATGATCTCACCCACCAATGCTGACACAGCTTGGATGAAGGTCAGAATACCAGCCAGAGGACGCCGCTCCTGCCGCTCCAAAAAGAAACATCATTCAGCCGTCACAGCGTTGGAATTGGGAAAATATCTTCAATGTGTTAGCTCTCCATTTTTTTAACTCTGCCATGGCCGGTCCTATGCCCGTGCTGCGAAAAGAGGAAGGTTGGGTGCTGGGACAGTAAACCAGCCCTTTAAAAAAAAGTGCCGCTATGTTTCGAGTGAAAGGAAGGCGTTCACTGCACCTGGGACTGGACAAGTGTGGCTAGCAGAAGGTTTAACAGGGTAACATGGGAACGAGACTTATCATGATATGATATAGTATATATAGTTATATACGCCTATAGTTTACCGTACGCCATGATCTCACCCACCAATGCTGACACAGCTTGGATGAAGGTCAGAATACCAGCCAGAGGACGCCGCTCCTGCCGCTCCAAAAAGAAACATCATTCAGCCGTCACAGCGTTGGAATTGGGAAAATATCTTCAATGTGTTAGCTCTCCATTTTTTTAACTCTGCCATGGCCGGTCCTAAGCCCGTGCTGTGAAAAGAGGAAGGTTGGGTGCTGGGACAGTAAACCAGCCCTGTAAAAAAAAGTGCCGCTATGTTTCGAGTGAAAGGAAGACGTTCACTGCACCTGGGACTGGACAAGTGTGGCTAGCAGAAGGTTTAACAGGGTAACATGGGAACGAGACTTATCATGATATGATATAGTATATATAGTTATATACGCCTATAGTTTACCGTACGCCATGATCTCACCCACCAATGCTGACACAGCTTGGATGAAGGTCAGAATACCAGCCAGAGGACGCCGCTCCTGCCGCTCCAAAAAGAAACATCATTCAGCCGTCACAGCGTTGGAATTGGGAAAATATCTTCAATGTGTTAGCTCTCCATTTTTTTAACTCTGCCATGGCCGGTCCCAAGCCCGTGCTGCGAAAAGAGGAAGGTTGGGTGCTGGGACAGTAAACCAGCCCTGTAAAAAAAAGTGCCGCTATGTTTCGAGTGAAAGGAAGACGTTCACTGCACCTGGGACTGGACAAGTGTGGCTAGCAGAAGGTTTAACAGGGTAACATGGGAACGAGACTTATCATGATATGATATAGTATATATAGTTATATACGCCTATAGTTTACCGTACGCCATGATCTCACCCACCAATGCTGACACAGCTTGGATGAAGGTCAGAATACCAGCCAGAGGACGCCGCTCCTGCCGCTCAAAAAAGAAACATCATTCAGCCGTCACAGCGTTGGAATTGGGAAAATATCTTCAATGTGTTAGCTCTCCCTTTTTTTAACTCTGCCATGGCCGGTCCTAAGCCCGTGCTGCGAAAAGAGGAAGGTTGGGTGCTGGGACAGTAAACCAGCCCTGTAAAAAAAAGTGTCGCTATGTTTCGAGTGAAAGGAAGACGTTCACTGCACCTGGGACTGGACAAGTGTGGCTAGCAGAAGGTTTAACAGGGTAACATGGGAACGAGACTTATCATGATATGATATAGTATATATAGTTATATACGCCTATAGTTTACCGTACGCCATGATCTCACCCACCAATGCTGACACAGCTTGGATGAAGGTCAGAATACCAGCCAGAGGACGCCGCTCCTGCCGCTCCAAAAAGAAACATCATTCAGCCGTCACAGCGTTGGAATTGGGAAAATATCTTCAATGTGTTAGCTCTCCATTTTTTTAACTCTGCCATGGCCGGTCCTAAGCCCGTGCTGCGAAAAGAGGAAGGTTGGGTGCTGGGACAGTAAACCAGCCCTGTAAAAAAAAGTGTCGCTATGTTTCGAGTGAAAGGAAGACGTTCACTGCACCTGGGACTGGACAAGTGTGGCTAGCAGAAGGTTTAACAGGGTAACATGGGAACGAGACTTATCATGATATGATATAGTATATATAGTTATATACGCCTATAGTTTACCGTACGCCATGATCTCACCCACCAATGCTGACACAGCTTGGATGAAGGTCAGAATACCAGCCAGAGAACGCCGCTCCTGCCGCTCCAAAAAGAAACATCATTCAGCCGTCACAGCGTTGGAATTGGGAAAATATCTTCAATGTGTTAGCTCTCCCTTTTTTTAACTCTGCCATGGCCGGTCCTAAGCCCGTGCTGCGAAAAGAGGAAGGTTGGGTGCTGGGACAGTAAACCAGCCCTGTAAAAAAAAGTGTCGCTATGTTTCGAGTGAAAGGAAGACGTTCACTGCACCTGGGACTGGACAAGTGTGGCTAGCAGAAGGTTTAACAGGGTAACATGGGAACGAGACTTATCATGATATGATATAGTATATATAGTTATATACGCCTATAGTTTACCGTACGCCATGATCTCACCCACCAATGCTGACACAGCTTGGATGAAGGTCAGAATACCAGCCAGAGGACGCCGCTCCTGCCGCTCCAAAAAGAAACATCATTCAGCCGTCACAGCGTTGGAATTGGGAAAATATCTTCAATGTGTTAGCTCTCCATTTTTTTAACTCTGCCATGGCCGGTCCTAAGCCCGTGCTGCGAAAAGAGGAAGGTTGGGTGCTGGGACAGTAAACCAGCCCTGTAAAAAAAAGTGCCGCTATGTTTCGAGTGAAAAGAAGACGTTCACTGCACCTGGGACTGGACAAGTGGGGCTAGCAGAAGGTTTAACAGGGTAACATGGGAACGAGACTTATCATGATATGATATAGTATATATAGTTATATACGCCTATAGTTTACCGTACGCCATGATCTCACCCACCAATGCTGACACAGCTTGGATGAAGGTCAGAATACCAGCCAGAGGACGCTGCTCCTGCCGCTCCAAAAAGAAACATCATTCAGCCGTCACAGCGTTGGAATTGGGAAAATATCTTCAATGTGTTAGCTCTCCATTTTTTTAACTCTGCCATGGCCGGTCCTAAGCCCGTGCTGCGAAAAGAGGAAGGTTGGGTGCTGGGACAGTAAACCAGCCCTGTAAAAAAAAGTGCCGCTATGTTTCGAGTGAAAGGAAGACGTTCACTGCACCTGGGACTGGACAAATGTGGCTAGCAGAAGGTTTAACAGGGTAACATGGGAACGAGACTAATCATGATATGATATAGTATATATAGTTATATACGCCTATAGTTTACCGTACGCCATGATCTCACCCACCAATGCTGACACAGCTTGGATGAAGGTCAGAATACCAGCCAGAGGACGCCGCTCCTGCCGCTCCAAAAAGAAACATCATTCAGCCGTCACAGCGTTGGAATTGGGAAAATATCTTCAATGTGTTAGCTCTCCATTTTTTTAACTCTGCCATGGCCGGTCCTAAGCCTGTGCTGCGAAAAGAGGAAGGTTGGGTGCTGGGACAGTAAACCAGCCCTGTAAAAAAAAGTGTCGCTATGTTTCGAGTGAAAGGAAGACGTTCACTGCACCTGGGACTGGACAAGTGTGGCTAGCAGAAGGTTTAACAGGGTAACATGGGAACGAGACTTATCATGATATGATATAGTATATATAGTTATATACGCCTATAGTTTACCGTACGCCATGATCTCACCAACCAATGCTGACACAGCTTGGATGAAGGTCAGAATACCAGCCAGAGGACGCCGCTCCTGCCGCTCAAAAAAGAAACATCATTCAGCCGTCACAGCGTTGGAATTGGGAAAATATCTTCAATGTGTTAGCTCTCCCTTTTTTTAACTCTGCCATGGCCGGTCCTAAGCCCGTGCTGCGAAAAGAGGAAGGTTGGGTGCTGGGACAGTAAACCAGCCCTGTAAAAAAAAGTGTCGCTATGTTTCGAGTGAAAGGAAGACGTTCACTGCACCTGGGACTGGACAAGTGTGGCTAGCAGAAGGTTTAACAGGGTAACATGGGAACGAGACTTATCATGATATGATATAGTATATATAGTTATATACGCCTATAGTTTACCGTACGCCATGATCTCACCCACCAATGCTGACACAGCTTGGATGAAGGTCAGAATACCAGCCAGAGGACGCCGCTCCTGCCGCTCCAAAAAGAAACATCATTCAGCCGTCACAGCGTTGGAATTGGGAAAATATCTTCAATGTGTTAGCTCTCCATTTTTTTAACTCTGCCATGGCCGGTCCTAAGCCCGTGCTGCGAAAAGAGGAAGGTTGGGTGCTGGGACAGTAAACCAGCCCTGTAAAAAAAAGTGTCGCTATGTTTCGAGTGAAAGGAAGACGTTCACTGCACCTGGGACTGGACAAGTGTGGCTAGCAGAAGGTTTAACAGGGTAACATGGGAACGAGACTTATCATGATATGATATAGTATATATAGTTATATACGCCTATAGTTTACCGTACGCCATGATCTCACCCACCAATGCTGACACAGCTTGGATGAAGGTCAGAATACCAGCCAGAGAACGCCGCTCCTGCCGCTCCAAAAAGAAACATCATTCAGCCGTCACAGCGTTGGAATTGGGAAAATATCTTCAATGTGTTAGCTCTCCCTTTTTTTAACTCTGCCATGGCCGGTCCTAAGCCCGTGCTGCGAAAAGAGGAAGGTTGGGTGCTGGGACAGTAAACCAGCCCTGTAAAAAAAAGTGCCGCTATGTTTCGAGTGAAAGGAAGACGTTCTCTGCACCTGGGACTGGACAAGTGTGGCTAGCAGAAGGTTTAACAGGGTAACATGGGAACGAGACTTATCATGATATGATATAGTATATATAGTTATATACGCCTATAGTTTACCGTACGCCATGATCTCACCCACCAATGCTGACACAGCTTGGATGAAGGTCAGAATACCAGCCAGAGGACGCCGCTCCTGCCGCTCCAAAAAGAAACATCATTCAGCCGTCACAGCGTTGGAATTGGGAAAATATCTTCAATGTGTTAGCTCTCCATTTTTTTAACTCTGCCATGGCCGGTCCCAAGCCCGTGCTGCGAAAAGAGGAAGGTTGGGTGCTGGGACAGTAAACCAGCCCTGCAAAAAAAAGTGCCGCTATGTTTCGAGTGAAAGGAAGACGTTCACTGCACCTGGGACTGGACAAGTGTGGCTAGCAGAAGGTTTAACAGGGTAACATGGGAACGAGACTTATCATGATATGATATAGTATATATAGTTATATACGCCTATAGTTTACCGTACGCCATGATCTCACCCACCAATGCTGACACAGCTTGGATGAAGGTCAGAATACCAGCCAGAGGACGCCGCTCCTGCCGCTCCAAAAAGAAACATCATTCAGCCGTCACAGCGTTGGAATTGGGAAAATATCTTCAATGTGTTAGCTCTCCCTTTTTTTAACTCTGCCATGGCCGGTCCTAAGCCCGTGCTGCGAAAAGAGGAAGGTTGGGTGCTGGGACAGTAAACCAGCCCTGTAAAAAAAAGTGTCGCTATGTTTCGAGTGAAAGGAAGACGTTCACTGCACCTGGGACTGGACAAGTGTGGCTAGCAGAAGGTTTAACAGGGTAACATGGGAACGAGACTTATCATGATATGATATAGTATATATAGTTATATACGCCTATAGTTTACCGTACGCCATGATCTCACCCACCAATGCTGACACAGCTTGGATGAAGGTCAGAATACCAGCCAGAGGACGCCGCTCCTGCCGCTCCAAAAAGAAACATCATTCAGCCGTCACAGCGTTGGAATTGGGAAAATATCTTCAATGTGTTAGCTCTCCATTTTTTTAACTCTGCCATGGCCGGTCCTAAGCCCGTGCTGCGAAAAGAGGAAGGTTGGGTGCTGGGACAGTAAACCAGCCCTGTAAAAAAAAGTGTCGCTATGTTTCGAGTGAAAGGAAGACGTTCACTGCACCTGGGACTGGACAAGTGTGGCTAGCAGAAGGTTTAACAGGGTAACATGGGAACGAGACTTATCATGATATGATATAGTATATATAGTTATATACGCCTATAGTTTACCGTACGCCATGATCTCACCCACCAATGCTGACACAGCTTGGATGAAGGTCAGAATACCAGCCAGAGAACGCCGCTCCTGCCGCTCCAAAAAGAAACATCATTCAGCCGTCACAGCGTTGGAATTGGGAAAATATCTTCAATGTGTTAGCTCTCCCTTTTTTTAACTCTGCCATGGCCGGTCCTAAGCCCGTGCTGCGAAAAGAGGAAGGTTGGGTGCTGGGACAGTAAACCAGCCCTGTAAAAAAAAGTGTCGCTATGTTTCGAGTGAAAGGAAGACGTTCACTGCACCTGGGACTGGACAAGTGTGGCTAGCAGAAGGTTTAACAGGGTAACATGGGAACGAGACTTATCATGATATGATATAGTATATATAGTTATATACGCCTATAGTTTACCGTACGCCATGATCTCACCCACCAATGCTGACACAGCTTGGATGAAGGTCAGAATACCAGCCAGAGGACGCCGCTCCTGCCGCTCCAAAAAGAAACATCATTCAGCCGTCACAGCGTTGGAATTGGGAAAATATCTTCAATGTGTTAGCTCTCCATTTTTTTAACTCTGCCATGGCCGGTCCTAAGCCCGTGCTGCGAAAAGAGGAAGGTTGGGTGCTGGGACAGTAAACCAGCCCTGTAAAAAAAAGTGCCGCTATGTTTCGAGTGAAAAGAAGACGTTCACTGCACCTGGGACTGGACAAGTGTGGCTAGCAGAAGGTTTAACAGGGTAACATGGGAACGAGACTTATCATGATATGATATAGTATATATAGTTATATACGCCTATAGTTTACCGTACGCCATGATCTCACCCACCAATGCTGACACAGCTTGGATGAAGGTCAGAATACCAGCCAGAGGACGCCGCTCCTGCCGCTCCAAAAAGAAACATCATTCAGCCGTCACAGCGTTGGAATTGGGAAAATATCTTCAATGTGTTAGCTCTCCATTTTTTTAACTCTGCCATGGCCGGTCCTAAGCCCGTGCTGCGAAAAGAGGAAGGTTGGGTGCTGGGACAGTAAACCAGCCCTGTAAAAAAAAGTGCCGCTATGTTTCGAGTGAAAGGAAGACGTTCACTGCACCTGGGACTGGACAAGTGTGGCTAGCAGAAGGTTTAACAGGGTAACATGGGAACGAGACTTATCATGATATGATATAGTATATATAGTTATATACGCCTATAGTTTACCGTACGCCATGATCTCACCCACCAATGCTGACACAGCTTGGATGAAGGTCAGAATACCAGCCAGAGGACGCCGCTCCTGCCGCTCCAAAAAGAAACATCATTCAGCCGTCACAGCGTTGGAATTGGGAAAATATCTTCAATGTGTTAGCTCTCCATTTTTTTAACTCTGCCATGGCCGGTCCTATGCCCGTGCTGCGAAAAGAGGAAGGTTGGGTGCTGGGACAGTAAACCAGCCCTTTAAAAAAAAGTGCCGCTATGTTTCGAGTAAAAGGAAGACGTTCACTGCACCTGGGACTGGACAAGTGTGGCTAGCAGAAGGTTTAACAGGGTAACATGGGAACGAGACTTATCATGATATGATATAGTATATATAGTTATATACGCCTATAGTTTACCGTACGCCATGATCTCACCCACCAATGCTGACACAGCTTGGATGAAGGTCAGAATACCAGCCAGAGGACGCCGCTCCTGCCGCTCCAAAAAGAAACATCATTCAGCCGTCACAGCGTTGGAATTGGGAAAATATCTTCAATGTGTTAGCTCTCCATTTTTTTAACTCTGCCATGGCCGGTCCTAAGCCCGTGCTGTGAAAAGAGGAAGGTTGGGTGCTGGGACAGTAAACCAGCCCTGTAAAAAAAAGTGCCGCTATGTTTCGAGTGAAAGGAAGACGTTCACTGCACCTGGGACTGGACAAGTGTGGCTAGCAGAAGGTTTAACAGGGTAACATGGGAACGAGACTTATCATGATATGATATAGTATATATAGTTATATACGCCTATAGTTTACCGTACGCCATGATCTCACCCACCAATGCTGACACAGCTTGGATGAAGGTCAGAATACCAGCCAGAGGACGCCGCTCCTGCCGCTCCAAAAAGAAACATCATTCAGCCGTCACAGCGTTGGAATTGGGAAAATATCTTCAATGTGTTAGCTCTCCATTTTTTTAACTCTGCCATGGCCGGTCCCAAGCCCGTGCTGCGAAAAGAGGAAGGTTGGGTGCTGGGACAGTAAACCAGCCCTGTAAAAAAAAGTGCCGCTATGTTTCGAGTGAAAGGAAGACGTTCACTGCACCTGGGACTGGACAAGTGTGGCTAGCAGAAGGTTTAACAGGGTAACATGGGAACGAGACTTATCATGATATGATATAGTATATATAGTTATATACGCCTATAGTTTACCGTACGCCATGATCTCACCCACCAATGCTGACACAGCTTGGATGAAGGTCAGAATACCAGCCAGAGGACGCCGCTCCTGCCGCTCAAAAAAGAAACATCATTCAGCCGTCACAGCGTTGGAATTGGGAAAATATCTTCAATGTGTTAGCTCTCCCTTTTTTTAACTCTGCCATGGCCGGTCCTAAGCCCGTGCTGCGAAAAGAGGAAGGTTGGGTGCTGGGACAGTAAACCAGCCCTGTAAAAAAAAGTGTCGCTATGTTTCGAGTGAAAGGAAGACGTTCACTGCACCTGGGACTGGACAAGTGTGGCTAGCAGAAGGTTTAACAGGGTAACATGGGAACGAGACTTATCATGATATGATATAGTATATATAGTTATATACGCCTATAGTTTACCGTACGCCATGATCTCACCCACCAATGCTGACACAGCTTGGATGAAGGTCAGAATACCAGCCAGAGGACGCCGCTCCTGCCGCTCCAAAAAGAAACATCATTCAGCCGTCACAGCGTTGGAATTGGGAAAATATCTTCAATGTGTTAGCTCTCCATTTTTTTAACTCTGCCATGGCCGGTCCTAAGCCCGTGCTGCGAAAAGAGGAAGGTTGGGTGCTGGGACAGTAAACCAGCCCTGTAAAAAAAAGTGTCGCTATGTTTCGAGTGAAAGGAAGACGTTCACTGCACCTGGGACTGGACAAGTGTGGCTAGCAGAAGGTTTAACAGGGTAACATGGGAACGAGACTTATCATGATATGATATAGTATATATAGTTATATACGCCTATAGTTTACCGTACGCCATGATCTCACCCACCAATGCTGACACAGCTTGGATGAAGGTCAGAATACCAGCCAGAGAACGCCGCTCCTGCCGCTCCAAAAAGAAACATCATTCAGCCGTCACAGCGTTGGAATTGGGAAAATATCTTCAATGTGTTAGCTCTCCCTTTTTTTAACTCTGCCATGGCCGGTCCTAAGCCCGTGCTGCGAAAAGAGGAAGGTTGGGTGCTGGGACAGTAAACCAGCCCTGTAAAAAAAAGTGTCGCTATGTTTCGAGTGAAAGGAAGACGTTCACTGCACCTGGGACTGGACAAGTGTGGCTAGCAGAAGGTTTAACAGGGTAACATGGGAACGAGACTTATCATGATATGATATAGTATATATAGTTATATACGCCTATAGTTTACCGTACGCCATGATCTCACCCACCAATGCTGACACAGCTTGGATGAAGGTCAGAATACCAGCCAGAGGACGCCGCTCCTGCCGCTCCAAAAAGAAACATCATTCAGCCGTCACAGCGTTGGAATTGGGAAAATATCTTCAATGTGTTAGCTCTCCATTTTTTTAACTCTGCCATGGCCGGTCCTAAGCCCGTGCTGCGAAAAGAGGAAGGTTGGGTGCTGGGACAGTAAACCAGCCCTGTAAAAAAAAGTGCCGCTATGTTTCGAGTGAAAAGAAGACGTTCACTGCACCTGGGACTGGACAAGTGGGGCTAGCAGAAGGTTTAACAGGGTAACATGGGAACGAGACTTATCATGATATGATATAGTATATATAGTTATATACGCCTATAGTTTACCGTACGCCATGATCTCACCCACCAATGCTGACACAGCTTGGATGAAGGTCAGAATACCAGCCAGAGGACGCTGCTCCTGCCGCTCCAAAAAGAAACATCATTCAGCCGTCACAGCGTTGGAATTGGGAAAATATCTTCAATGTGTTAGCTCTCCATTTTTTTAACTCTGCCATGGCCGGTCCTAAGCCCGTGCTGCGAAAAGAGGAAGGTTGGGTGCTGGGACAGTAAACCAGCCCTGTAAAAAAAAGTGCCGCTATGTTTCGAGTGAAAGGAAGACGTTCACTGCACCTGGGACTGGACAAATGTGGCTAGCAGAAGGTTTAACAGGGTAACATGGGAACGAGACTAATCATGATATGATATAGTATATATAGTTATATACGCCTATAGTTTACCGTACGCCATGATCTCACCCACCAATGCTGACACAGCTTGGATGAAGGTCAGAATACCAGCCAGAGGACGCCGCTCCTGCCGCTCCAAAAAGAAACATCATTCAGCCGTCACAGCGTTGGAATTGGGAAAATATCTTCAATGTGTTAGCTCTCCATTTTTTTAACTCTGCCATGGCCGGTCCTAAGCCTGTGCTGCGAAAAGAGGAAGGTTGGGTGCTGGGACAGTAAACCAGCCCTGTAAAAAAAAGTGTCGCTATGTTTCGAGTGAAAGGAAGACGTTCACTGCACCTGGGACTGGACAAGTGTGGCTAGCAGAAGGTTTAACAGGGTAACATGGGAACGAGACTTATCATGATATGATATAGTATATATAGTTATATACGCCTATAGTTTACCGTACGCCATGATCTCACCAACCAATGCTGACACAGCTTGGATGAAGGTCAGAATACCAGCCAGAGGACGCCGCTCCTGCCGCTCAAAAAAGAAACATCATTCAGCCGTCACAGCGTTGGAATTGGGAAAATATCTTCAATGTGTTAGCTCTCCCTTTTTTTAACTCTGCCATGGCCGGTCCTAAGCCCGTGCTGCGAAAAGAGGAAGGTTGGGTGCTGGGACAGTAAACCAGCCCTGTAAAAAAAAGTGTCGCTATGTTTCGAGTGAAAGGAAGACGTTCACTGCACCTGGGACTGGACAAGTGTGGCTAGCAGAAGGTTTAACAGGGTAACATGGGAACGAGACTTATCATGATATGATATAGTATATATAGTTATATACGCCTATAGTTTACCGTACGCCATGATCTCACCCACCAATGCTGACACAGCTTGGATGAAGGTCAGAATACCAGCCAGAGGACGCCGCTCCTGCCGCTCCAAAAAGAAACATCATTCAGCCGTCACAGCGTTGGAATTGGGAAAATATCTTCAATGTGTTAGCTCTCCATTTTTTTAACTCTGCCATGGCCGGTCCTAAGCCCGTGCTGCGAAAAGAGGAAGGTTGGGTGCTGGGACAGTAAACCAGCCCTGTAAAAAAAAGTGTCGCTATGTTTCGAGTGAAAGGAAGACGTTCACTGCACCTGGGACTGGACAAGTGTGGCTAGCAGAAGGTTTAACAGGGTAACATGGGAACGAGACTTATCATGATATGATATAGTATATATAGTTATATACGCCTATAGTTTACCGTACGCCATGATCTCACCCACCAATGCTGACACAGCTTGGATGAAGGTCAGAATACCAGCCAGAGAACGCCGCTCCTGCCGCTCCAAAAAGAAACATCATTCAGCCGTCACAGCGTTGGAATTGGGAAAATATCTTCAATGTGTTAGCTCTCCCTTTTTTTAACTCTGCCATGGCCGGTCCTAAGCCCGTGCTGCGAAAAGAGGAAGGTTGGGTGCTGGGACAGTAAACCAGCCCTGTAAAAAAAAGTGTCGCTATGTTTCGAGTGAAAGGAAGACGTTCACTGCACCTGGGACTGGACAAGTGTGGCTAGCAGAAGGTTTAACAGGGTAACATGGGAACGAGACTTATCATGATATGATATAGTATATATAGTTATATACGCCTATAGTTTACCGTACGCCATGATCTCACCCACCAATGCTGACACAGCTTGGATGAAGGTCAGAATACCAGCCAGAGGACGCCGCTCCTGCCGCTCCAAAAAGAAACATCATTCAGCCGTCACAGCGTTGGAATTGGGAAAATATCTTCAATGTGTTAGCTCTCCATTTTTTTAACTCTGCCATGGCCGGTCCTAAGCCCGTGCTGCGAAAAGAGGAAGGTTGGGTGCTGGGACAGTAAACCAGCCCTGTAAAAAAAAGTGCCGCTATGTTTCGAGTGAAAAGAAGACGTTCACTGCACCTGGGACTGGACAAGTGGGGCTAGCAGAAGGTTTAACAGGGTAACATGGGAACGAGACTTATCATGATATGATATAGTATATATAGTTATATACGCCTATAGTTTACCGTACGCCATGATCTCACCCACCAATGCTGACACAGCTTGGATGAAGGTCAGAATACCAGCCAGAGGACGCTGCTCCTGCCGCTCCAAAAAGAAACATCATTCAGCCGTCACAGCGTTGGAATTGGGAAAATATCTTCAATGTGTTAGCTCTCCATTTTTTTAACTCTGCCATGGCCGGTCCTAAGCCCGTGCTGCGAAAAGAGGAAGGTTGGGTGCTGGGACAGTAAACCAGCCCTGTAAAAAAAAGTGCCGCTATGTTTCGAGTGAAAGGAAGACGTTCACTGCACCTGGGACTGGACAAATGTGGCTAGCAGAAGGTTTAACAGGGTAACATGGGAACGAGACTAATCATGATATGATATAGTATATATAGTTATATACGCCTATAGTTTACCGTACGCCATGATCTCACCCACCAATGCTGACACAGCTTGGATGAAGGTCAGAATACCAGCCAGAGGACGCCGCTCCTGCCGCTCCAAAAAGAAACATCATTCAGCCGTCACAGCGTTGGAATTGGGAAAATATCTTCAATGTGTTAGCTCTCCATTTTTTTAACTCTGCCATGGCCGGTCCTAAGCCTGTGCTGCGAAAAGAGGAAGGTTGGGTGCTGGGACAGTAAACCAGCCCTGTAAAAAAAAGTGTCGCTATGTTTCGAGTGAAAGGAAGACGTTCACTGCACCTGGGACTGGACAAGTGTGGCTAGCAGAAGGTTTAACAGGGTAACATGGGAACGAGACTTATCATGATATGATATAGTATATATAGTTATATACGCCTATAGTTTACCGTACGCCATGATCTCACCAACCAATGCTGACACAGCTTGGATGAAGGTCAGAATACCAGCCAGAGGACGCCGCTCCTGCCGCTCCAATAAGAAACACCATTCAGCCGTCACAGCGTTGGAATTGGGAAAATATCTTCAATGTGTTAGCTCTCCATTTTTTTAACTCTGCCATGGCCGGTCCTAAGCCCGTGCTGCGAAAAGAGGAAGGTTGGGTGCTGGGACAGTAAACCAGCCCTGTAAAAAAAAGTGCCGCTATGTTTCGAGTGAAAGGAAGTCGTTCACTGCACCTGGGACTGGACAAGTGTGGCTAGCAGAAGGTTTAACAGGGTAACATGGGAACGAGACTTATCATGATATGATATAGTATATATAGTTATATACGCCTATAGTTTACCGTACGCCATGATCTCACCCACCAATGCTGACACAGCTTGGATGAAGGTCAGAATACCAGCCAGAGGACGCCGCTCCTGCCGCTCCAAAAAGAAACATCATTCAGCCGTCACAGCGTTGGAATTGGGAAAATATCTTCAATTTGTTAGCTCTCCATTTTTTTAACTCTGCCATGGCCGGTCCTAAGCCCGTGCTGCGAAAAGAGGAAGGTTGGGTGCTGGGACAGTAAACCAGCCCTGTAAAAAAAAGTGCCGCTATGTTTCGAGTGAAAGGAAGACGTTCACTGCACCTGGGACTGGACAAGTGTGGCTAGCAGAAGGTTTAACAGGGTAACATGGGAACGAGACTTATCATGATATGATATAGTATATATAGTTATATACGCCTATAGTTTACCGTACGCCATGATCTCACCCACCAATGCTGACACAGCTTGGATGAAGGTCAGAATACCAGCCAGAGGACGCCGCTCCTGCCGCTCCAAAAAGAAACATCATTCAGCCGTCACAGCGTTGGAATTGGGAAAATATCTTCAATGTGTTAGCTCTCCATTTTTTTAACTCTGCCATGGCCGGTCCTAAGCCCGTGCTGCGAAAAGAGGAAGGTTGGGTGCTGGGACAGTAAACCAGCCCTGTAAAAAAAAGTGCCGCTATGTTTCGAGTGAAAGGAAGACGTTCACTGCACCTGGGACTGGACAAGTGTGGCTAGCAGAAGGTTTAACAGGGTAACATGGGAACGAGACTTATCATGATATGATATAGTATATATAGTTATATACGCCTATAGTTTACCGTACGCCATGATCTCACCCACCAATGCTGACACAGCTTGGATGAAGGTAAGAATACCAGCCAGAGGACGCCGCTCCTGCCGCTCCAAAAAGAAACATCATTCAGCCGTCACAGCGTTGGAATTGGGAAAATATCTTCAATGTGTTAGCTCTCCATTTTTTTAACTCTGCCATGGCCGGTCCTAAGCCCGTGCTGCGAAAAGAGGAAGGTTGGGTGCTGGGACAGTAAACCAGCCCTGTAAAAAAAAGTGCCGCTATGTTTCGAGTGAAAGGAAGACGTTCACTGCACCTGGGACTGGACAAGTGTGGCTAGCAGAAGGTTTAACAGGGTAACATGGGAACGAGACTTATCATGATATGATATAGTATATATAGTTATATACGCCTATAGTTTACCGTACGCCATGATCTCACCCACCAATGCTGACACAGCTTGGATGAAGGTCAGAATACCAGCCAGAGGACGCCGCTCCTGCCGCTCCAAAAAGAAACATCATTCAGCCGTCACAGCGTTGGAATTGGGAAAATATCTTCAATGTGTTAGCTCTCCATTTTTTTAACTCTGCCATGGCCGGTCCCAAGCCCGTGCTGCGAAAAGAGGAAGGTTGGGTGCTGGACAGTAAACCAGCCCTGTAAAAAAAAGTGCCGCTATGTTTCGAGTGAAAGGAAGACGTTCACTGCACCTGGGACTGGACAAGTGTGGCTAGCAGAAGGTTTAACAGGGTAACATGGGAACGAGACTTATCATGATATGATATAGTATATATAGTTATATACGCCTATAGTTTACCGTACGCCATGATCTCACCCACCAATGCTGACACAGCTTGGATGAAGGTCAGAATACCAGCCAGAGGACGCCGCTCCTGCCGCTCCAAAAAGAAACATCATTCAGCCGTCACAGCGTTGGAATTGGGAAAATATCTTCAATGTGTTAGCTCTCCCTTTTTTTAACTCTGCCATGGCCGGTCCTAAGCCCGTGCTGCGAAAAGAGGAAGGTTGGGTGCTGGGACAGTAAACCAGCCCTGTAAAAAAAAGTGTCGCTATGTTTCGAGTGAAAGGAAGACGTTCACTGCACCTGGGACTGGACAAGTGTGGCTAGCAGAAGGTTTAACAGGGTAACATGGGAACGAGACTTATCATGATATGATATAGTATATATAGTTATATACGCCTATAGTTTACCGTACGCCATGATCTCACCCACCAATGCTGACACAGCTTGGATGAAGGTCAGAATACCAGCCAGAGGACGCCGCTCCTGCCGCTCCAAAAAGAAACATCATTCAGCCGTCACAGCGTTGGAATTGGGAAAATATCTTCAATGTGTTAGCTCTCCATTTTTTTAACTCTGCCATGGCCGGTCCTAAGCCCGTGCTGCGAAAAGAGGAAGGTTGGGTGCTGGGACAGTAAACCAGCCCTGTAAAAAAAAGTGTCGCTATGTTTCGAGTGAAAGGAAGACGTTCACTGCACCTGGGACTGGACAAGTGTGGCTAGCAGAAGGTTTAACAGGGTAACATGGGAACGAGACTTATCATGATATGATATAGTATATATAGTTATATACGCCTATAGTTTACCGTACGCCATGATCTCACCCACCAATGCTGACACAGCTTGGATGAAGGTCAGAATACCAGCCAGAGAACGCCGCTCCTGCCGCTCCAAAAAGAAACATCATTCAGCCGTCACAGCGTTGGAATTGGGAAAATATCTTCAATGTGTTAGCTCTCCCTTTTTTTAACTCTGCCATGGCCGGTCCTAAGCCCGTGCTGCGAAAAGAGGAAGGTTGGGTGCTGGGACAGTAAACCAGCCTGTAAAAAAAAGTGTCGCTATGTTTCGAGTGAAAGGAAGACGTTCACTGCACCTGGGACTGGACAAGTGTGGCTAGCAGAAGGTTTAACAGGGTAACATGGGAACGAGACTTATCATGATATGATATAGTATATATAGTTTATATACGCCTATAGTTTACCGTACGCCATGATCTCACCCACCAATGCTGACACAGCTTGGATGAAGGTCAGAATACCAGCCAGAGGACGCCGCTCCTGCCGCTCCAAAAAGAAACATCATTCAGCCGTCACAGCGTTGGAATTGGGAAAATATCTTCAATGTGTTAGCTCTCCATTTTTTTAACTCTGCCATGGCCGGTCCTAAGCCCGTGCTGCGAAAAGAGGAAGGTTGGGTGCTGGGACAGTAAACCAGCCCTGTAAAAAAAAGTGCCGCTATGTTTCGAGTGAAAAGAAGACGTTCACTGCACCTGGGACTGGACAAGTGGGGCTAGCAGAAGGTTAACAGGGTAACATGGGAACGAGACTTATCATGATATGATATAGTATATATAGTTATATACGCCTATAGTTTACCGTACGCCATGATCTCACCCACCAATGCTGACACAGCTTGGATGAAGGTCAGAATACCAGCCAGAGGACGCTGCTCCTGCCGCTCCAAAAAGAAACATCATTCAGCCGTCACAGCGTTGGAATTGGGAAAATATCTTCAATGTGTTAGCTCTCCATTTTTTTAACTCTGCCATGGCCGGTCCTAAGCCCGTGCTGCGAAAAGAGGAAGGTTGGGTGCTGGGACAGTAAACCAGCCCTGTAAAAAAAAGTGCCGCTATGTTTCGAGTGAAAGGAAGACGTTCACTGCACCTGGGGACTGGACAAATGTGGCTAGCAGAAGGTTTAACAGGGTAACATGGGAACGAGACTAATCATGATATGATATAGTATATATAGTTATATACGCCTATAGTTTACCGTACGCCATGATCTCACCCACCAATGCTGGACACAGCTTGGATGAAGGTCAGAATACCAGCCAGAGGACGCCGCTCCTGCCGCTCCAAAAAGAAACATCATTCAGCCGTCACAGCGTTGGAATTGGGAAATATCTTCAATGTGTTAGCTCTCCATTTTTTTAACTCTGCCATGGCCGGTCCTAAGCCTGTGCTGCGAAAAGAGGAAGGTTGGGTGCTGGGACAGTAAACCAGCCCTGTAAAAAAAAGTGTCGCTATGTTTCGAGTGAAAGGAAGACGTTCACTGCACCTGGGACTGGACAAGTGTGGCTAGCAGAAGGTTTAACAGGGTAACATGGGAACGAGACTTATCATGATATGATATAGTATATATAGTTATATACGCCTATAGTTTACCGTACGCCATGATCTCACCAACCAATGCTGACACAGCTTGGATGAAGGTCAGAATACCAGCCAGAGGACGCCGCTCCTGCCGCTCAAAAAAGAAACATCATTCAGCCGTCACAGCGTTGGAATTGGGAAAATATCTTCAATGTGTTAGCTCTCCCTTTTTTTAACTCTGCCATGGCCGGTCCTAAGCCCGTGCTGCGAAAAGAGGAAGGTTGGGTGCTGGGACAGTAAACCAGCCCTGTAAAAAAAAGTGTCGCTATGTTTCGAGTGAAAGGAAGACGTTCACTGCACCTGGGACTGGACAAGTGTGGCTAGCAGAAGGTTTAACAGGGTAACATGGGAACGAGACTTATCATGATATGATATAGTATATATAGTTATATACGCCTATAGTTTACCGTACGCCATGATCTCACCCACCAATGCTGACACAGCTTGGATGAAGGTCAGAATACCAGCCAGAGGACGCCGCTCCTGCCGCTCCAAAAAGAAACATCATTCAGCCGTCACAGCGTTGGAATTGGGAAAATATCTTCAATGTGTTAGCTCTCCATTTTTTAACTCTGCCATGGCCGGTCCTAAGCCCGTGCTGCGAAAAGAGGAAGGTTGGGTGCTGGGACAGTAAACCAGCCCTGTAAAAAAAAGTGTCGCTATGTTTCGAGTGAAAGGAAGACGTTCACTGCACCTGGGACTGGACAAGTGTGGCTAGCAGAAGGTTTAACAGGGTAACATGGGAACGAGACTTATCATGATATGATATAGTATATATAGTTATATACGCCTATAGTTTACCGTACGCCATGATCTCACCCACCAATGCTGACACAGCTTGGATGAAGGTCAGAATACCAGCCAGAGAACGCCGCTCCTGCCGCTCCAAAAAGAAACATCATTCAGCCGTCACAGCGTTGGAATTGGGAAAATATCTTCAATGTGTTAGCTCTCCCTTTTTTTAACTCTGCCATGGCCGGTCCTAAGCCCGTGCTGCGAAAAGAGGAAGGTTGGGTGCTGGGACAGTAAACCAGCCCTGTAAAAAAAAGTGTCGCTATGTTTCGAGTGAAAGGAAGACGTTCACTGCACCTGGGACTGGACAAGTGTGGCTAGCAGAAGGTTTAACAGGGTAACATGGGAACGAGACTTATCATGATATGATATAGTATATATAGTTATATACGCCTATAGTTTACCGTACGCCATGATCTCACCCACCAATGCTGACACAGCTTGGATGAAGGTCAGAATACCAGCCAGAGGACGCCGCTCCTGCCGCTCCAAAAGAAACATCATTCAGCCGTCACAGCGTTGGAATTGGGAAAATATCTTCAATGTGTTAGCTCTCCATTTTTTTAACTCTGCCATGGCCGGTCCTAAGCCCGTGCTGCGAAAAGAGGAAGGTTGGGTGCTGGGACAGTAAACCAGCCCTGTAAAAAAAAGTGCCGCTATGTTTCGAGTGAAAAGAAGACGTTCACTGCACCTGGGACTGGACAAGTGGGGCTAGCAGAAGGTTTAACAGGGTAACATGGGAACGAGACTTATCATGATATGATATAGTATATATAGTTATATACGCCTATAGTTTACCGTACGCCATGATCTCACCCACCAATGCTGACACAGCTTGGATGAAGGTCAGAATACCAGCCAGAGGACGCTGCTCCTGCCGCTCCAAAAAGAAACATCATTCAGCCGTCACAGCGTTGGAATTGGGAAAATATCTTCAATGTGTTAGCTCTCCATTTTTTTAACTCTGCCATGGCCGGTCCTAAGCCCGTGCTGCGAAAAGAGGAAGGTTGGGTGCTGGGACAGTAAACCAGCCCTGTAAAAAAAAGTGCCGCTATGTTTCGAGTGAAAGGAAGACGTTCACTGCACCTGGGACTGGACAAATGTGGCTAGCAGAAGGTTTAACAGGGTAACATGGGAACGAGACTAATCATGATATGATATAGTATATATAGTTATATACGCCTATAGTTTACCGTACGCCATGATCTCACCCACCAATGCTGACACAGCTTGGATGAAGGTCAGAATACCAGCCAGAGGACGCCGCTCCTGCCGCTCCAAAAAGAAAACATCATTCAGCCGTCACAGCGTTGGAATTGGGAAAATATCTTCAATGTGTTAGCTCTCCATTTTTTTAACTCTGCCATGGCCGGTCCTAAGCCTGTGCTGCGAAAAGAGGAAGGTTGGGTGCTGGGACAGTAAACCAGCCCTGTAAAAAAAAGTGTCGCTATGTTTCGAGTGAAAGGAAGACGTTCACTGCACCTGGGACTGGACAAGTGTGGCTAGCAGAAGGTTTAACAGGGTAACATGGGAACGAGACTTATCATGATATGATATAGTATATATAGTTATATACGCCTATAGTTTACCGTACGCCATGATCTCACCAACCAATGCTGACACAGCTTGGATGAAGGTCAGAATACCAGCCAGAGGACGCCGCTCCTGCCGCTCCAATAAGAAACACCATTCAGCCGTCACAGCGTTGGAATTGGGAAAATATCTTCAATGTGTTAGCTCTCCATTTTTTTAACTCTGCCATGGCCGGTCCTAAGCCCGTGCTGCGAAAAGAGGAAGGTTGGGTGCTGGGACAGTAAACCAGCCCTGTAAAAAAAAGTGCCGCTATGTTTCGAGTGAAAGGAAGTCGTTCACTGCACCTGGGACTGGACAAGTGTGGCTAGCAGAAGGTTTAACAGGGTAACATGGGAACGAGACTTATCATGATATGATATAGTATATATAGTTATATACGCCTATAGTTTACCGTACGCCATGATCTCACCCACCAATGCTGACACAGCTTGGATGAAGGTCAGAATACCAGCCAGAGGACGCCGCTCCTGCCGCTCCAAAAAGAAACATCATTCAGCCGTCACAGCGTTGGAATTGGGAAAATATCTTCAATTTGTTAGCTCTCCATTTTTTTAACTCTGCCATGGCCGGTCCTAAGCCCGTGCTGCGAAAAGAGGAAGGTTGGGTGCTGGGACAGTAAACCAGCCCTGTAAAAAAAGTGCCGCTATGTTTCGAGTGAAAGGAAGACGTTCACTGCACCTGGGACTGGACAAGTGTGGCTAGCAGAAGGTTTAACAGGGTAACATGGGAACGAGACTTATCATGATATGATATAGTATATATAGTTATATACGCCTATAGTTTACCGTACGCCATGATCTCACCCACCAATGCTGACACAGCTTGGATGAAGGTCAGAATACCAGCCAGAGGACGCCGCTCCTGCCGCTCCAAAAAGAAACATCATTCAGCCGTCACAGCGTTGGAATTGGGAAAATATCTTCAATGTGTTAGCTCTCCATTTTTTTAACTCTGCCATGGCCGGTCCTAAGCCCGTGCTGCGAAAAGAGGAAGGTTGGGTGCTGGGACAGTAAACCAGCCCTGTAAAAAAAAGTGCCGCTATGTTTCGAGTGAAAGGAAGACGTTCACTGCACCTGGGACTGGACAAGTGTGGCTAGCAGAAGGTTTAACAGGGTAACATGGGAACGAGACTTATCATGATATGATATAGTATATATAGTTATATACGCCTATAGTTTACCGTACGCCATGATCTCACCCACCAATGCTGACACAGCTTGGATGAAGGTAAGAATACCAGCCAGAGGACGCCGCTCCTGCCGCTCCAAAAAGAAACATCATTCAGCCGTCACAGCGTTGGAATTGGGAAAATATCTTCAATGTGTTAGCTCTCCATTTTTTTAACTCTGCCATGGCCGGTCCTAAGCCCGTGCTGCGAAAAGAGGAAGGTTGGGTGCTGGGACAGTAAACCAGCCCTGTAAAAAAAAGTGCCGCTATGTTTCGAGTGAAAGGAAGACGTTCACTGCCACCTGGGACTGGACAAGTGTGGCTAGCAGAAGGTTTAACAGGGTAACATGGGAACGAGACTTATCATGATATGATATAGTATATATAGTTATATACGCCTATAGTTTACCGTACGCCATGATCTCACCCACCAATGCTGACACAGCTTGGATGAAGGTCAGAATACCAGCCAGAGGACGCCGCTCCTGCCGCTCCAAAAAGAAACATCATTCAGCCGTCACAGCGTTGGAATTGGGAAAATATCTTCAATGTGTTAGCTCTCCATTTTTTTAACTCTGCCATGGCCGGTCCCAAGCCCGTGCTGCGAAAAGAGGAAGGTTGGGTGCTGGGACAGTAAACCAGCCCTGTAAAAAAAAGTGCCGCTATGTTTCGAGTGAAAGGAAGACGTTCACTGCACCTGGGACTGGACAAGTGTGGCTAGCAGAAGGTTTAACAGGGTAACATGGGAACGAGACTTATCATGATATGATATAGTATATATAGTTATATACGCCTATAGTTTACCGTACGCCATGATCTCACCCACCAATGCTGACACAGCTTGGATGAAGGTCAGAATACCAGCCAGAGGACGCCGCTCCTGCCGCTCCAAAAAGAAACATCATTCAGCCGTCACAGCGTTGGAATTGGGAAAATATCTTCAATGTGTTAGCTCTCCCTTTTTTTAACTCTGCCATGGCCGGTCCTAAGCCCGTGCTGCGAAAAGAGGAAGGTTGGGTGCTGGGACAGTAAACCAGCCCTGTAAAAAAAAGTGTCGCTATGTTTCGAGTGAAAGGAAGACGTTCACTGCACCTGGGACTGGACAAGTGTGGCTAGCAGAAGGTTTAACAGGGTAACATGGGAACGAGACTTATCATGATATGATATAGTATATATAGTTATATACGCCTATAGTTTACCGTACGCCATGATCTCACCCACCAATGCTGACACAGCTTGGATGAAGGTCAGAATACCAGCCAGAGGACGCCGCTCCTGCCGCTCCAAAAAGAAACATCATTCAGCCGTCACAGCGTTGGAATTGGGAAAATATCTTCAATGTGTTAGCTCTCCATTTTTTTAACTCTGCCATGGCCGGTCCTAAGCCCGTGCTGCGAAAAGAGGAAGGTTGGGTGCTGGGACAGTAAACCAGCCCTGTAAAAAAAAGTGTCGCTATGTTTCGAGTGAAAGGAAGACGTTCACTGCACCTGGGACTGGACAAGTGTGGCTAGCAGAAGGTTTAACAGGGTAACATGGGAACGAGACTTATCATGATATGATATAGTATATATAGTTATATACGCCTATAGTTTACCGTACGCCATGATCTCACCCACCAATGCTGACACAGCTTGGATGAAGGTCAGAATACCAGCCAGAGAACGCCGCTCCTGCCGCTCCAAAAAGAAACATCATTCAGCCGTCACAGCGTTGGAATTGGGAAAATATCTTCAATGTGTTAGCTCTCCCTTTTTTTAACTCTGCCATGGCCGGTCCTAAGCCCGTGCTGCGAAAAGAGGAAGGTTGGGTGCTGGGACAGTAAACCAGCCCTGTAAAAAAAAGTGTCGCTATGTTTCGAGTGAAAGGAAGACGTTCACTGCACCTGGGACTGGACAAGTGTGGCTAGCAGAAGGTTTAACAGGGTAACATGGGAACGAGACTTATCATGATATGATATAGTATATATAGTTATATACGCCTATAGTTTACCGTACGCCATGATCTCACCCACCAATGCTGACACAGCTTGGATGAAGGTCAGAATACCAGCCAGAGGACGCCGCTCCTGCCGCTCAAAAAAGAAACATCATTCAGCCGTCACAGCGTTGGAATTGGGAAAATATCTTCAATGTGTTAGCTCTCCATTTTTTTAACTCTGCCATGGCCGGTCCTAAGCCCGTGCTGCGAAAAGAGGAAGGTTGGGTGCTGGGACAGTAAACCAGCCCTGTAAAAAAAAGTGCCGCTATGTTTCGAGTGAAAAGAAGACGTTCACTGCACCTGGGACTGGACAAGTGTGGCTAGCAGAAGGTTTAACAGGGTAACATGGGAACGAGACTTATCATGATATGATATAGTATATATAGTTATATACGCCTATAGTTTACCGTACGCCATGATCTCACCCACCAATGCTGACACAGCTTGGATGAAGGTCAGAATACCAGCCAGAGGACGCCGCTCCTGCCGCTCCAAAAAGAAACATCATTCAGCCGTCACAGCGTTGGAATTGGGAAAATATCTTCAATGTGTTAGCTCTCCATTTTTTTAACTCTGCCATGGCCGGTCCTAAGCCCGTGCTGCGAAAAGAGGAAGGTTGGGTGCTGGGACAGTAAACCAGCCCTGTAAAAAAAAGTGCCGCTATGTTTCGAGTGAAAGGAAGACGTTCACTGCACCTGGGACTGGACAAGTGTGGCTAGCAGAAGGTTTAACAGGGTAACATGGGAACGAGACTTATCATGATATGATATAGTATATATAGTTATATACGCCTATAGTTTACCGTACGCCATGATCTCACCCACCAATGCTGACACAGCTTGGATGAAGGTCAGAATACCAGCCAGAGGACGCCGCTCCTGCCGCTCCAAAAAGAAACATCATTCAGCCGTCACAGCGTTGGAATTGGGAAAATATCTTCAATGTGTTAGCTCTCCATTTTTTTAACTCTGCCATGGCCGGTCCTATGCCCGTGCTGCGAAAAGAGGAAGGTTGGGTGCTGGGACAGTAAACCAGCCCTTTAAAAAAAAGTGCCGCTATGTTTCGAGTGAAAGGAAGACGTTCACTGCACCTGGGACTGGACAAGTGTGGCTAGCAGAAGGTTTAACAGGGTAACATGGGAACGAGACTTATCATGATATGATATAGTATATATAGTTATATACGCCTATAGTTTACCGTACGCCATGATCTCACCCACCAATGCTGACACAGCTTGGATGAAGGTCAGAATACCAGCCAGAGGACGCCGCTCCTGCCGCTCCAAAAAGAAACATCATTCAGCCGTCACAGCGTTGGAATTGGGAAAATATCTTCAATGTGTTAGCTCTCCATTTTTTTAACTCTGCCATGGCCGGTCCTAAGCCCGTGCTGTGAAAAGAGGAAGGTTGGGTGCTGGGACAGTAAACCAGCCCTGTAAAAAAAAGTGCCGCTATGTTTCGAGTGAAAGGAAGACGTTCACTGCACCTGGGACTGGACAAGTGTGGCTAGCAGAAGGTTTAACAGGGTAACATGGGAACGAGACTTATCATGATATGATATAGTATATATAGTTATATACGCCTATAGTTTACCGTACGCCATGATCTCACCCACCAATGCTGACACAGCTTGGATGAAGGTCAGAATACCAGCCAGAGGACGCCGCTCCTGCCGCTCCAAAAAGAAACATCATTCAGCCGTCACAGCGTTGGAATTGGGAAAATATCTTCAATGTGTTAGCTCTCCATTTTTTTAACTCTGCCATGGCCGGTCCCAAGCCCGTGCTGCGAAAAGAGGAAGGTTGGGTGCTGGGACAGTAAACCAGCCCTGTAAAAAAAAGTGCCGCTATGTTTCGAGTGAAAGGAAGACGTTCACTGCACCTGGGACTGGACAAGTGTGGCTAGCAGAAGGTTTAACAGGGTAACATGGGAACGAGACTTATCATGATATGATATAGTATATATAGTTATATACGCCTATAGTTTACCGTACGCCATGATCTCACCCACCAATGCTGACACAGCTTGGATGAAGGTCAGAATACCAGCCAGAGGACGCCGCTCCTGCCGCTCCAAAAAGAAACATCATTCAGCCGTCACAGCGTTGGAATTGGGAAAATATCTTCAATGTGTTAGCTCTCCATTTTTTTAACTCTGCCATGGCCGGTCCTAAGCCCGTGCTGCGAAAAGAGGAAGGTTGGGTGCTGGGACAGTAAACCAGCCCTGTAAAAAAAAGTGCCGCTATGTTTCGAGTGAAAGGAAGACGTTCACTGCACCTGGGACTGGACAAGTGTGGCTAGCAGAAGGTTTAACAGGGTAACATGGGAACGAGACTTATCATGATATGATATAGTATATATAGTTATATACGCCTATAGTTTACCGTACGCCATGATCTCACCCACCAATGCTGACACAGCTTGGATGAAGGTCAGAATACCAGCCAGAGGACGCCGCTCCTGCCGCTCCAAAAAGAAACATCATTCAGCCGTCACAGCGTTGGAATTGGGAAAATATCTTCAATGTGTTAGCTCTCCATTTTTTTAACTCTGCCATGGCCGGTCCTATGCCCGTGCTGCGAAAAGAGGAAGGTTGGGTGCTGGGACAGTAAACCAGCCCTTTAAAAAAAAGTGCCGCTATGTTTCGAGTGAAAGGAAGACGTTCACTGCACCTGGGACTGGACAAGTGTGGCTAGCAGAAGGTTTAACAGGGTAACATGGGAACGAGACTTATCATGATATGATATAGTATATATAGTTATATACGCCTATAGTTTACCGTACGCCATGATCTCACCCACCAATGCTGACACAGCTTGGATGAAGGTCAGAATACCAGCCAGAGGACGCCGCTCCTGCCGCTCCAAAAAGAAACATCATTCAGCCGTCACAGCGTTGGAATTGGGAAAATATCTTCAATGTGTTAGCTCTCCATTTTTTTAACTCTGCCATGGCCGGTCCTAAGCCCGTGCTGTGAAAAGAGGAAGGTTGGGTGCTGGGACAGTAAACCAGCCCTGTAAAAAAAAGTGCCGCTATGTTTCGAGTGAAAGGAAGACGTTCACTGCACCTGGGACTGGACAAGTGTGGCTAGCAGAAGGTTTAACAGGGTAACATGGGAACGAGACTTATCATGATATGATATAGTATATATAGTTATATACGCCTATAGTTTACCGTACGCCATGATCTCACCCACCAATGCTGACACAGCTTGGATGAAGGTCAGAATACCAGCCAGAGGACGCTGCTCCTGCCGCTCCAAAAAGAAACATCATTCAGCCGTCACAGCGTTGGAATTGGGAAAATATCTTCAATGTGTTAGCTCTCCATTTTTTTAACTCTGCCATGGCCGGTCCCAAGCCCGTGCTGCGAAAAGAGGAAGGTTGGGTGCTGGGACAGTAAACCAGCCCTGTAAAAAAAAGTGCCGCTATGTTTCGAGTGAAAGGAAGACGTTCACTGCACCTGGGACTGGACAAGTGTGGCTAGCAGAAGGTTTAACAGGGTAACATGGGAACGAGACTTATCATGATATGATATAGTATATATAGTTATATACGCCTATAGTTTACCGTACGCCATGATCTCACCCACCAATGCTGACACAGCTTGGATGAAGGTCAGAATACCAGCCAGAGGACGCCGCTCCTGCCGCTCAAAAAAGAAACATCATTCAGCCGTCACAGCGTTGGAATTGGGAAAATATCTTCAATGTGTTAGCTCTCCCTTTTTTTAACTCTGCCATGGCCGGTCCTAAGCCCGTGCTGCGAAAAGAGGAAGGTTGGGTGCTGGGACAGTAAACCAGCCCTGTAAAAAAAAGTGTCGCTATGTTTCGAGTGAAAGGAAGACGTTCACTGCACCTGGGACTGGACAAGTGTGGCTAGCAGAAGGTTTAACAGGGTAACATGGGAACGAGACTTATCATGATATGATATAGTATATATAGTTATATACGCCTATAGTTTACCGTACGCCATGATCTCACCCACCAATGCTGACACAGCTTGGATGAAGGTCAGAATACCAGCCAGAGGACGCCGCTCCTGCCGCTCCAAAAAGAAACATCATTCAGCCGTCACAGCGTTGGAATTGGGAAAATATCTTCAATGTGTTAGCTCTCCATTTTTTTAACTCTGCCATGGCCGGTCCTAAGCCCGTGCTGCGAAAAGAGGAAGGTTGGGTGCTGGGACAGTAAACCAGCCCTGTAAAAAAAAGTGTCGCTATGTTTCGAGTGAAAGGAAGACGTTCACTGCACCTGGGACTGGACAAGTGTGGCTAGCAGAAGGTTTAACAGGGTAACATGGGAACGAGACTTATCATGATATGATATAGTATATATAGTTATATACGCCTATAGTTTACCGTACGCCATGATCTCACCCACCAATGCTGACACAGCTTGGATGAAGGTCAGAATACCAGCCAGAGAACGCCGCTCCTGCCGCTCCAAAAAGAAACATCATTCAGCCGTCACAGCGTTGGAATTGGGAAAATATCTTCAATGTGTTAGCTCTCCCTTTTTTTAACTCTGCCATGGCCGGTCCTAAGCCCGTGCTGCGAAAAGAGGAAGGTTGGGTGCTGGGACAGTAAACCAGCCCTGTAAAAAAAAGTGTCGCTATGTTTCGAGTGAAAGGAAGACGTTCACTGCACCTGGGACTGGACAAGTGTGGCTAGCAGAAGGTTTAACAGGGTAACATGGGAACGAGACTTATCATGATATGATATAGTATATATAGTTATATACGCCTATAGTTTACCGTACGCCATGATCTCACCCACCAATGCTGACACAGCTTGGATGAAGGTCAGAATACCAGCCAGAGGACGCCGCTCCTGCCGCTCCAAAAAGAAACATCATTCAGCCGTCACAGCGTTGGAATTGGGAAAATATCTTCAATGTGTTAGCTCTCCATTTTTTTAACTCTGCCATGGCCGGTCCTAAGCCCGTGCTGCGAAAAGAGGAAGGTTGGGTGCTGGGACAGTAAACCAGCCCTGTAAAAAAAAGTGCCGCTATGTTTCGAGTGAAAAGAAGACGTTCACTGCACCTGGGACTGGACAAGTGGGGCTAGCAGAAGGTTTAACAGGGTAACATGGGAACGAGACTTATCATGATATGATATAGTATATATAGTTATATACGCCTATAGTTTACCGTACGCCATGATCTCACCCACCAATGCTGACACAGCTTGGATGAAGGTCAGAATACCAGCCAGAGGACGCTGCTCCTGCCGCTCCAAAAAGAAACATCATTCAGCCGTCACAGCGTTGGAATTGGGAAAATATCTTCAATGTGTTAGCTCTCCATTTTTTTAACTCTGCCATGGCCGGTCCTAAGCCCGTGCTGCGAAAAGAGGAAGGTTGGGTGCTGGGACAGTAAACCAGCCCTGTAAAAAAAAGTGCCGCTATGTTTCGAGTGAAAGGAAGACGTTCACTGCACCTGGGACTGGACAAATGTGGCTAGCAGAAGGTTTAACAGGGTAACATGGGAACGAGACTAATCATGATATGATATAGTATATATAGTTATATACGCCTATAGTTTACCGTACGCCATGATCTCACCCACCAATGCTGACACAGCTTGGATGAAGGTCAGAATACCAGCCAGAGGACGCCGCTCCTGCCGCTCCAAAAAGAAACATCATTCAGCCGTCACAGCGTTGGAATTGGGAAAATATCTTCAATGTGTTAGCTCTCCATTTTTTTAACTCTGCCATGGCCGGTCCTAAGCCTGTGCTGCGAAAAGAGGAAGGTTGGGTGCTGGGACAGTAAACCAGCCCTGTAAAAAAAAGTGTCGCTATGTTTCGAGTGAAAGGAAGACGTTCACTGCACCTGGGACTGGACAAGTGTGGCTAGCAGAAGGTTTAACAGGGTAACATGGGAACGAGACTTATCATGATATGATATAGTATATATAGTTATATACGCCTATAGTTTACCGTACGCCATGATCTCACCAACCAATGCTGACACAGCTTGGATGAAGGTCAGAATACCAGCCAGAGGACGCCGCTCCTGCCGCTCCAATAAGAAACACCATTCAGCCGTCACAGCGTTGGAATTGGGAAAATATCTTCAATGTGTTAGCTCTCCATTTTTTTAACTCTGCCATGGCCGGTCCTAAGCCCGTGCTGCGAAAAGAGGAAGGTTGGGTGCTGGGACAGTAAACCAGCCCTGTAAAAAAAAGTGCCGCTATGTTTCGAGTGAAAGGAAGTCGTTCACTGCACCTGGGACTGGACAAGTGTGGCTAGCAGAAGGTTTAACAGGGTAACATGGGAACGAGACTTATCATGATATGATATAGTATATATAGTTATATACGCCTATAGTTTACCGTACGCCATGATCTCACCCACCAATGCTGACACAGCTTGGATGAAGGTCAGAATACCAGCCAGAGGACGCCGCTCCTGCCGCTCCAAAAAGAAACATCATTCAGCCGTCACAGCGTTGGAATTGGGAAAATATCTTCAATTTGTTAGCTCTCCATTTTTTTAACTCTGCCATGGCCGGTCCTAAGCCCGTGCTGCGAAAAGAGGAAGGTTGGGTGCTGGGACAGTAAACCAGCCCTGTAAAAAAAAGTGCCGCTATGTTTCGAGTGAAAGGAAGACGTTCACTGCACCTGGGACTGGACAAGTGTGGCTAGCAGAAGGTTTAACAGGGTAACATGGGAACGAGACTTATCATGATATGATATAGTATATATAGTTATATACGCCTATAGTTTACCGTACGCCATGATCTCACCCACCAATGCTGACACAGCTTGGATGAAGGTCAGAATACCAGCCAGAGGACGCCGCTCCTGCCGCTCCAAAAAGAAACATCATTCAGCCGTCACAGCGTTGGAATTGGGAAAATATCTTCAATGTGTTAGCTCTCCATTTTTTTAACTCTGCCATGGCCGGTCCTAAGCCCGTGCTGCGAAAAGAGGAAGGTTGGGTGCTGGGACAGTAAACCAGCCCTGTAAAAAAAAGTGCCGCTATGTTTCGAGTGAAAGGAAGACGTTCACTGCACCTGGGACTGGACAAGTGTGGCTAGCAGAAGGTTTAACAGGGTAACATGGGAACGAGACTTATCATGATATGATATAGTATATATAGTTATATACGCCTATAGTTTACCGTACGCCATGATCTCACCCACCAATGCTGACACAGCTTGGATGAAGGTAAGAATACCAGCCAGAGGACGCCGCTCCTGCCGCTCCAAAAAGAAACATCATTCAGCCGTCACAGCGTTGGAATTGGGAAAATATCTTCAATGTGTTAGCTCTCCATTTTTTTAACTCTGCCATGGCCGGTCCTAAGCCCGTGCTGCGAAAAGAGGAAGGTTGGGTGCTGGGACAGTAAACCAGCCCTGTAAAAAAAAGTGCCGCTATGTTTCGAGTGAAAGGAAGACGTTCACTGCACCTGGGACTGGACAAGTGTGGCTAGCAGAAGGTTTAACAGGGTAACATGGGAACGAGACTTATCATGATATGATATAGTATATATAGTTATATACGCCTATAGTTTACCGTACGCCATGATCTCACCCACCAATGCTGACACAGCTTGGATGAAGGTCAGAATACCAGCCAGAGGACGCCGCTCCTGCCGCTCCAAAAAGAAACATCATTCAGCCGTCACAGCGTTGGAATTGGGAAAATATCTTCAATGTGTTAGCTCTCCATTTTTTTAACTCTGCCATGGCCGGTCCCAAGCCCGTGCTGCGAAAAGAGGAAGGTTGGGTGCTGGGACAGTAAACCAGCCCTGTAAAAAAAAGTGCCGCTATGTTTCGAGTGAAAGGAAGACGTTCACTGCACCTGGGACTGGACAAGTGTGGCTAGCAGAAGGTTTAACAGGGTAACATGGGAACGAGACTTATCATGATATGATATAGTATATATAGTTATATACGCCTATAGTTTACCGTACGCCATGATCTCACCCACCAATGCTGACACAGCTTGGATGAAGGTCAGAATACCAGCCAGAGGACGCCGCTCCTGCCGCTCCAAAAAGAAACATCATTCAGCCGTCACAGCGTTGGAATTGGGAAAATATCTTCAATGTGTTAGCTCTCCCTTTTTTTAACTCTGCCATGGCCGGTCCTAAGCCCGTGCTGCGAAAAGAGGAAGGTTGGGTGCTGGGACAGTAAACCAGCCCTGTAAAAAAAAGTGTCGCTATGTTTCGAGTGAAAGGAAGACGTTCACTGCACCTGGGACTGGACAAGTGTGGCTAGCAGAAGGTTTAACAGGGTAACATGGGAACGAGACTTATCATGATATGATATAGTATATATAGTTATATACGCCTATAGTTTACCGTACGCCATGATCTCACCCACCAATGCTGACACAGCTTGGATGAAGGTCAGAATACCAGCCAGAGGACGCCGCTCCTGCCGCTCCAAAAAGAAACATCATTCAGCCGTCACAGCGTTGGAATTGGGAAAATATCTTCAATGTGTTAGCTCTCCATTTTTTTAACTCTGCCATGGCCGGTCCTAAGCCCGTGCTGCGAAAAGAGGAAGGTTGGGTGCTGGGACAGTAAACCAGCCCTGTAAAAAAAAGTGTCGCTATGTTTCGAGTGAAAGGAAGACGTTCACTGCACCTGGGACTGGACAAGTGTGGCTAGCAGAAGGTTTAACAGGGTAACATGGGAACGAGACTTATCATGATATGATATAGTATATATAGTTATATACGCCTATAGTTTACCGTACGCCATGATCTCACCCACCAATGCTGACACAGCTTGGATGAAGGTCAGAATACCAGCCAGAGAACGCCGCTCCTGCCGCTCCAAAAAGAAACATCATTCAGCCGTCACAGCGTTGGAATTGGGAAAATATCTTCAATGTGTTAGCTCTCCCTTTTTTTAACTCTGCCATGGCCGGTCCTAAGCCCGTGCTGCGAAAAGAGGAAGGTTGGGTGCTGGGACAGTAAACCAGCCCTGTAAAAAAAAGTGTCGCTATGTTTCGAGTGAAAGGAAGACGTTCACTGCACCTGGGACTGGACAAGTGTGGCTAGCAGAACGTTTAACAGGGTAACATGGGAACGAGACTTATCATGATATGATATAGTATATATAGTTATATACGCCTATAGTTTACCGTACGCCATGATCTCACCCACCAATGCTGACACAGCTTGGATGAAGGTCAGAATACCAGCCAGAGGACGCCGCTCCTGCCGCTCCAAAAAGAAACATCATTCAGCCGTCACAGCGTTGGAATTGGGAAAATATCTTCAATGTGTTAGCTCTCCATTTTTTTAACTCTGCCATGGCCGGTCCTAAGCCCGTGCTGCGAAAAGAGGAAGGTTGGGTGCTGGGACAGTAAACCAGCCCTGTAAAAAAAAGTGCCGCTATGTTTCGAGTGAAAAGAAGACGTTCACTGCACCTGGGACTGGACAAGTGTGGCTAGCAGAAGGTTTAACAGGGTAACATGGGAACGAGACTTATCATGATATGATATAGTATATATAGTTATATACGCCTATAGTTTACCGTACGCCATGATCTCACCCACCAATGCTGACACAGCTTGGATGAAGGTCAGAATACCAGCCAGAGGACGCCGCTCCTGCCGCTCCAAAAAGAAACATCATTCAGCCGTCACAGCGTTGGAATTGGGAAAATATCTTCAATGTGTTAGCTCTCCATTTTTTTAACTCTGCCATGGCCGGTCCTAAGCCCGTGCTGCAAAAAGAGGAAGGTTGGGTGCTGGGACAGTAAACCAGCCCTGTAAAAAAAAGTGCCGCTATGTTTCGAGTGAAAGGAAGACGTTCACTGCACCTGGGACTGGACAAGTGTGGCTAGCAGAAGGTTTAACAGGGTAACATGGGAACGAGACTTATCATGATATGATATAGTATATATAGTTATATACGCCTATAGTTTACCGTACGCCATGATCTCACCCACCAATGCTGACACAGCTTGGATGAAGGTCAGAATACCAGCCAGAGGACGCCGCTCCTGCCGCTCCAAAAAGAAACATCATTCAGCCGTCACAGCGTTGGAATTGGGAAAATATCTTCAATGTGTTAGCTCTCCATTTTTTTAACTCTGCCATGGCCGGTCCTATGCCCGTGCTGCGAAAAGAGGAAGGTTGGGTGCTGGGACAGTAAACCAGCCCTTTAAAAAAAAGTGCCGCTATGTTTCGAGTGAAAGGAAGACGTTCACTGCACCTGGGACTGGACAAGTGTGGCTAGCAGAAGGTTTAACAGGGTAACATGGGAACGAGACTTATCATGATATGATATAGTATATATAGTTATATACGCCTATAGTTTACCGTACGCCATGATCTCACCCACCAATGCTGACACAGCTTGGATGAAGGTCAGAATACCAGCCAGAGGACGCCGCTCCTGCCGCTCCAAAAAGAAACATCATTCAGCCGTCACAGCGTTGGAATTGGGAAAATATCTTCAATGTGTTAGCTCTCCATTTTTTTAACTCTGCCATGGCCGGTCCTAAGCCCGTGCTGTGAAAAGAGGAAGGTTGGGTGCTGGGACAGTAAACAAGCCCTGTAAAAAAAAGTGCCGCTATGTTTCGAGTGAAAGGAAGACGTTCACTGCACCTGGGACTGGACAAGTGTGGCTAGCAGAAGGTTTAACAGGGTAACATGGGAACGAGACTTATCATGATATGATATAGTATATATAGTTATATACGCCTATAGTTTACCGTACGCCATGATCTCACCCACCAATGCTGACACAGCTTGGATGAAGGTCAGAATACCAGCCAGAGGACGCCGCTCCTGCCGCTCCAAAAAGAAACATCATTCAGCCGTCACAGCGTTGGAATTGGGAAAATATCTTCAATGTGTTAGCTCTCCATTTTTTTAACTCTGCCATGGCCGGTCCCAAGCCCGTGCTGCGAAAAGAGGAAGGTTGGGTGCTGGGACAGTAAACCAGCCCTGTAAAAAAAAGTGCCGCTATGTTTCGAGTGAAAGGAAGACGTTCACTGCACCTGGGACTGGACAAGTGTGGCTAGCAGAAGGTTTAACAGGGTAACATGGGAACGAGACTTATCATGATATGATATAGTATATATAGTTATATACGCCTATAGTTTACCGTACGCCATGATCTCACCCACCAATGCTGACACAGCTTGGATGAAGGTCAGAATACCAGCCAGAGGACGCCGCTCCTGCCGCTCAAAAAAGAAACATCATTCAGCCGTCACAGCGTTGGAATTGGGAAAATATCTTCAATGTGTTAGCTCTCCATTTTTTTAACTCTGCCATGGCCGGTCCTAAGCCCGTGCTGCGAAAAGAGGAAGGTTGGGTGCTGGGACAGTAAACCAGCCCTGTAAAAAAAAGTGCCGCTATGTTTCGAGTGAAAGGAAGACGTTCACTGCACCTAGGACTGGACAAGTGTGGCTAGCAAAAGGTTTAACAGGGTAACATGGGAACGAGACTTATCATGATATGATATAGTATATATAGTTATATACGCCTATAGTTTACCGTACGCCATGATCTCACCCACCAATGCTGACACAGCTTGGATGAAGGTCAGAATACCAGCCAGAGGACGCCGCTCCTGCCGCTCCAAAAAGAAACATCATTCAGCCGTCACAGCGTTGGAATTGGGAAAATATCTTCAATGTGTTAGCTCTCCATTTTTTTAACTCTGCCATGGCCGGTCCTAAGCCCGTGCTGCGAAAAGAGGAAGGTTGGGTGCTGGGACAGTAAACAAGCCCTGTAAAAAAAATGCCGCTATGTTTCGAGTGAAAGGAAGACGTTCACTGCACCTGGGACTGGACAAGTGTGGCTAGCAGAAGGTTTAACAGGGTAACATGGGAACGAGACTTATCATGATATGATATAGTATATATAGTTATATACGCCTATAGTTTACCGTATGCCATGATCTCACCCACCAATGCTGACACAGCTTGGATGAAGGTCAGAATACCAGCCAGAGGACGCCGCTCCTGCCGCTCCAAAAAGAAACATCATTCAGCCGTCACAGCGTTGGAATTGGGAAAATATCTTCAATGTGTTAGCTCTCCATTTTTTTAACTCTGCCATGGCCGGTCCTAAGCCCGTGCTGCGAAAAGAGGAAGGTTGGGTGCTGGGACAGTAAACCAGCCCTGTAAAAAAAAGTGCCGCTATGTTTCGAGTGAAAGGAAGACGTTCACTGCACCTGGGACTGGACAAGTGTGGCTAGCAGAAGGTTTAACAGGGTAACATGGGAACGAGACTTATCATGATATGATATAGTATATATAGTTATATACGCCTATAGTTTACCGTACGCCATGATCTCACCCACCAATGCTGACACAGCTTGGATGAAGGTCAGAATACCAGCCAGAGGACGCCGCTCCTGCCACTCCAAAAAGAAACATCATTCAGCCGTCACAGCGTTGGAATTGGGAAAATATCTTCAATGTGTTAGCTCTCCATTTTTTTAACTCTGCCATGGCCGGTCCTAAGCCCGTGCTGCGAAAAGAGGAAGGTTGGGTGCTGGGACAGTAAACCAGCCCTGTAAAAAAGTGCCGCTATGTTTCGAGTGAAAGGAAGACGTTCACTGCACCTGGGACTGGACAAGTGTGGCTAGCAGAAGGTTTAACAGGGTAACATGGGAACGAGACTTATCATGATATGATATAGTATATATAGTTATATACGCCTATAGTTTACCGTACGCCATGATCTCACCCACCAATGCTGACACAGCTTGGATGAAGGTCAGAATACCAGCCAGAGGACGCCGCTCCTGCCGCTCCAAAAAGAAACATTCAGCCGTCACAGCGTTGGAATTGGGAAAATATCTTCAATGTGTTAGCTCTCCATTTTTTTAACTCTGCCATGGCCGGTCCTAAGCCCGTGCTGCGAAAAGAGGAAGGTTGGGTGCTGGGACAGTAAACCAGCCCTGTAAAAAAAAGTGCCGCTATGTTTCGAGTGAAAGGAAGACGTTCACTGCACCTGGGACTGGACAAGTGTGGCTAGCAGAAGGTTTAACAGGGTAACATGGGAACGAGACTTATCATGATATGATATAGTATATATAGTTATATACGCCTATAGTTTACCGTACGCCATGATCTCACCCACCAATGCTGACACAGCTTGGATGAAGGTCAGAATACCAGCCAGAGGACGCCGCTCCTGCCGCTCCAAAAAGAAACATCATTCAGCCGTCACAGCGTTGGAATTGGGAAAATATCTTCAATGTGTTAGCTCTCCATTTTTTTAACTCTGCCATGGCCGGTCCTAAGCCCGTGCTGCGAAAAGAGGAAGGTTGGGTGCTGGGACAGTAAACCAGCCCTGTAAAAAAGAAGTGCCGCTATGTTTCGAGTGAAAGGAAGACGTTCACTGCACCTGGGACTGGACAAGTGTGGCTAGCAGAAGGTTTAACAGGGTAACATGGGAACGAGACTTATCATGATATGATATAGTATATATAGTTATATACGCCTATAGTTTACCGTACGCCATGATCTCACCCACCAATGCTGACACAGCTTGGATGAAGGTCAGAATACCAGCCAGAGGACGCCGCTCCTGCCGCTCCAAAAAGAAACATCATTCAGCCGTCACAGCGTTGGAATTGGGAAAATATCTTCAATGTGTTAGCTCTCCATTTTTTTAACTCTGCCATGGCCGGTCCTAAGCCCGTGCTGCGAAAAGAGGAAGGTTGGGTGCTGGGACAGTAAACCAGCCCTGTAAAAAAAAGTGCCGCTATGTTTCGAGTGAAAGGAAGACGTTCACTGCACCTGGGACTGGACAAGTGTGGCTAGCAGAAGGTTTAACAGGGTAACATGGGAACGAGACTTATCATGATATGATATAGTATATATAGTTATATACGCCTATAGTTTACCGTACGCCATGATCTCACCCACCAATGCTGACACAGCTTGGATGAAGGTCAGAATACCAGCCAGAGGACGCCGCTCCTGCCGCTCCAAAAAGAAACATCATTCAGCCGTCACAGCGTTGGAATTGGGAAAATATCTTCAATGTGTTAGCTCTCCCTTTTTTTAACTCTGCCATGGCCGGTCCTAAGCCCGTGCTGCGAAAAGAGGAAGGTTGGGTGCTGGGACAGTAAACCAGCCCTGTAAAAAAAAGTGTCGCTATGTTTCGAGTGAAAGGAAGACGTTCACTGCACCTGGGACTGGACAAGTGTGGCTAGCAGAAGGTTTAACAGGGTAACATGGGAACGAGACTTATCATGATATGATATAGTATATATAGTTATATACGCCTATAGTTTACCGTACGCCATGATCTCACCCACCAATGCTGACACAGCTTGGATGAAGGTCAGAATACCAGCCAGAGGACGCCGCTCCTGCCGCTCCAAAAAGAAACATCATTCAGCCGTCACAGCGTTGGAATTGGGAAAATATCTTCAATGTGTTAGCTCTCCATTTTTTTAACTCTGCCATGGCCGGTCCTAAGCCCGTGCTGCGAAAAGAGGAAGGTTGGGTGCTGGGACAGTAAACCAGCCCTGTAAAAAAAAGTGCCGCTATGTTTCGAGTGAAAGGAAGACGTTCACTGCACCTGGGACTGGACAAGTGTGGCTAGCAGAAGGTTTAACAGGGTAACATGGGAACGAGACTTATCATGATATGATATAGTATATATAGTTATATACGCCTTTAGTTTACCGTACGCCATGATCTCACCCACCAATGCTGACACAGCTTGGATGAAGGTCAGAATACCAGCCAGAGGACGCCGCTCCTGCCGCTCCAAAAAGAAACATCATTCAGCCGTCACAGCGTTGGAATTGGGAAAATATCTTCTATGTGTTAGCTCTCCATTTTTTTAACTCTGCCATGGCCGGTCCTAAGCCCGTGTTGCAAAAAGAGGAAGGTTGGGTGCTGGGACAGTAAACCAGCCCTGTAAAAAAAAGTGCCGCTATGTTTCGAGTGAAAGGAAGACGTTCACTGCACCTGGGACTGGACAAGTGTGGCTAGCAGAAGGTTTAACAGGGTAACATGGGAACGAGACTTATCATGATATGATATAGTATATATAGTTATATACGCCTATAGTTTACCGTACGCCATGATCTCACCCACCAATGCTGACACAGCTTGGATGAAGGTCAGAATACCAGCCAGAGGACGCCGCTCCTGCCGCTCCAAAAAGAAACATCATTCAGCCGTCACAGCGTTGGAATTGGGAAAATATCTTCAATGTGTTAGCTCTCCATTTTTTTAACTCTGCCATGGCCGGTCCTAAGCCCGTGCTGCGAAAAGAGGAAGGTTGGGTGCTGGGACAGTAAATCAGCCCTGTAAAAAAAAGTGCCGCTATGTTTCGAGTGAAAGGAAGACGTTCACTGCACCTGGGACTGGACAAGTGTGGCTAGCAGAAGGTTTAACAGGGTAACATGGGAACGAGACTTATCATGATATGATATAGTATATATAGTTATATACGCCTATAGTTTACCGTACGCCATGATCTCACCCACCAATGCTGACACAGCTTGGATGAAGGTCAGAATACCAGCCAGAGGACGCCGCTCCTGCCGCTCAAAAAAGAAACATCATTCAGCCGTCACAGCGTTGGAATTGGGAAAATATCTTCAATGTGTTAGCTCTCCATTTTTTTAACTCTGCCATGGCCGGTCCTAAGCCCGTGCTGCGAAAAGAGGAAGGTTGGGTGCTGGGACAGTAAACCAGCCCTGTAAAAAAAAGTGCCGCTATGTTTCGAGTGAAAGGAAGACGTTCACTGCACCTGGGACTGGACAAGTGTGGCTAGCAGAAGGTTTAACAGGGTAACATGGGAACGAGACTTATCATGATATGATATAGTATATATAGTTATATACGCCTATAGTTTACCGTACGCCATGATCTCACCCACCAATGCTGACACAGCTTGGATGAAGGTCAGAATACCAGCCAGAGGACGCCGCTCCTGCCGCTCCAAAAAGAAACATCATTCAGCCGTCACAGCGTTGGAATTGGGAAAATATCTTCAATGTGTTAGCTCTCCATTTTTTTAACTCTGCCATGGCCGGTCCTATGCCCGTGCTGCGAAAAGAGGAAGGTTGGGTGCTGGGACAGTAAACCAGCCCTTTAAAAAAAAGTGCCGCTATGTTTCGAGTGAAAGGCAGACGTTCACTGCACCTGGGACTGGACAAGTGTGGCTAGCAGAAGGTTTAACAGGGTAACATGGGAACGAGACTTATCATGATATGATATAGTATATATAGTTATATACGCCTATAGTTTACCGTACGCCATGATCTCACCCACCAATGCTGACACAGCTTGGATGAAGGTCAGAATACCAGCCAGAGGACGCCGCTCCTGCCGCTCCAAAAAGAAACATCATTCAGCCGTCACAGCGTTGGAATTGGGAAAATATCTTCAATGTGTTAGCTCTCCATTTTTTTAACTCTGCCATGGCCGGTCCTAAGCCCGTGCTGTGAAAAGAGGAAGGTTGGGTGCTGGGACAGTAAACCAGCCCTGTAAAAAAAAGTGCCGCTATGTTTCGAGTGAAAGGAAGACGTTCACTGCACCTGGGACTGGACAAGTGTGGCTAGCAGAAGGTTTAACAGGGTAACATGGGAATGAGACTTATCATGATATGATATAGTATATATAGTTATATACGCCTATAGTTTACCGTACGCCATGATCTCACCCACCAATGCTGACACAGCTTGGATGAAGGTCAGAATACCAGCCAGAGGACGCCGCTCCTGCCGCTCCAAAAAGAAACATCATTCAGCCGTCACAGCGTTGGAATTGGGAAAATATCTTCAATGTGTTAGCTCTCCATTTTTTTAACTCTGCCATGGCCGGTCCTAAGCCCGTGCTGCGAAAAGAGGAAGGTTGGGTGCTGGGACAGTAAACCAGCCCTGTAAAAAAAAGTGCCGCTATGTTTCGAGTGAAAGGAAGACGTTCACTGCACCTGGGACTGGACAAGTGTGGCTAGCAGAAGGTTTAACAGGGTAACATGGGAACGAGACTTATCATGATATGATATAGTATATATAGTTATATACGCCTATAGTTTACCGTACGCCATGATCTCACCCACCAATGCTGACACAGCTTGGATGAAGGTCAGAATACCAGCCAGAGGACGCCGCTCCTGCCGCTCCAAAAAGAAACATCATTCAGCCGTCACAGCGTTGGAATTGGGAAAATATCTTCAATGTGTTAGCTCTCCATTTTTTTAACTCTGCCATGGCCGGTCCTAAGCCCGTGCTGCAAAAAGAGGAAGGTTGGGTGCTGGGACAGTAAACCAGCCCTGTAAAAAAAAGTGCCGCTATGTTTCGAGTGAAAGGAAGACGTTCACTGCACCTGGGACTGGACAAGTGTGGCTAGCAGAAGGTTTAACAGGGTAACATGGGAACGAGACTTATCATGATATGATATAGTATATATAGTTATATACGCCTATAGTTTACCGTACGCCATGATCTCACCCACCAATGCTGACACAGCTTGGATGAAGGTCAGAATACCAGCCAGAGGACGCCGCTCCTGCCGCTCCAAAAAGAAACATCATTCAGCCGTCACAGCGTTGGAATTGGGAAAATATCTTCAATGTGTTAGCTCTCCATTTTTTTAACTCTGCCATGGCCGGTCCTAAGCCCGTGCTGCAAAAAGAGGAAGGTTGGGTGCTGGGACAGTAAACCAGCCCTGTAAAAAAAAGTGCCGCTATGTTTCGAGTGAAAGGAAGACGTTCACTGCACCTGGGACTGGACAAGTGTGGCTAGCAGAAGGTTTAACAGGGTAACATGGGAACGAGACTTATCATGATATGATATAGTATATATAGTTATATACGCCTATAGTTTACCGTACGCCATGATCTCACCCACCAATGCTGACACAGCTTGGATGAAGGTCAGAATACCAGCCAGAGGACGCCGCTCCTGCCGCTCCAAAAAGAAACATCATTCAGCCGTCACAGCGTTGGAATTGGGAAAATATCTTCAATGTGTTAGCTCTCCATTTTTTTAACTCTGCCATGGCCGGTCCTAAGCCCGTGCTGCGAAAAGAGGAAGGTTGGGTGCTGGGACAGTAAACCAGCCCTGTAAAAAAAAGTGCCGCTATGTTTCGAGTGAAAGGAAGACGTTCACTGCACCTGGGACTGGACAAGTGTGGCTAGCAGAAGGTTTAACAGGGTAACATGGGAACGAGACTTATCATGATATGATATAGTATATATAGTTATATACGCCTATAGTTTACCGTACGCCATGATCTCACCCACCAATGCTGACACAGCTTGGATGAAGGTCAGAATACCAGCCAGAGGACGCCGCTCCTGCCGCTCCAAAAAGAAACATCATTCAGCCGTCACAGCGTTGGAATTGGGAAAATATCTTCAATGTGTTAGCTCTCCATTTTTTTAACTCTGCCATGGCCGGTCCTATGCCCGTGCTGCGAAAAGAGGAAGGTTGGGTGCTGGGACAGTAAACCAGCCCTTTAAAAAAAAGTGCCGCTATGTTTCGAGTGAAAGGTAGACGTTCACTGCACCTGGGCCTGGACAAGTGTGGCTAGCAGAAGGTTTAACAGGGTAACATGGGAACGAGACTTATCATGATATGATATAGTATATATAGTTATATACGCCTATAGTTTACCGTACGCCATGATCTCACCCACCAATGCTGACACAGCTTGGATGAAGGTCAGAATACCAGCCAGAGGACGCCGCTCCTGCCGCTCCAAAAAGAAACATCATTCAGCCGTCACAGCGTTGGAATTGGGAAAATATCTTCAATGTGTTAGCTCTCCATTTTTTTAACTCTGCCATGGCCGGTCCTAAGCCCGTGCTGTGAAAAGAGGAAGGTTGGGTGCTGGGACAGTAAACCAGCCCTGTAAAAAAAAGTGCCGCTATGTTTCGAGTGAAAGGAAGACGTTCACTGCACCTGGGACTGGACAAGTGTGGCTAGCAGAAGGTTTAACAGGGTAACATGGGAACGAGACTTATCATGATATGATATAGTATATATAGTTATATACGCCTATAGTTTACCGTACGCCATGATCTCACCCACCAATGCTGACACAGCTTGGATGAAGGTCAGAATACCAGCCAGAGGACGCCGCTCCTGCCGCTCCAAAAAGAAACATCATTCAGCCGTCACAGCGTTGGAATTGGGAAAATATCTTCAATGTGTTAGCTCTCCATTTTTTTAACTCTGCCATGGCCGGTCCTAAGCCCGTGCTGCGAAAAGAGGAAGGTTGGGTGCTGGGACAGTAAACCAGCCCTGTAAAAAAAAGTGCCGCTATGTTTCGAGTGAAAGGAAGACGTTCACTGCACCTGGGACTGGACAAGTGTGGCTAGCAGAAGGTTTAACAGGGTAACATGGGAACGAGACTTATCATGATATGATATAGTATATATAGTTATATACGCCTATAGTTTACCGTACGCCATGATCTCACCCACCAATGCTGACACAGCTTGGATGAAGGTCAGAATACCAGCCAGAGGACGCCGCTCCTGCCGCTCCAAAAAGAAACATCATTCAGCCGTCACAGCGTTGGAATTGGGAAAATATCTTCAATGTGTTAGCTCTCCATTTTTTTAACTCTGCCATGGCCGGTCCTAAGCCCGTGCTGCAAAAAGAGGAAGGTTGGGTGCTGGGACAGTAAACCAGCCCTGTAAAAAAAAGTGCCGCTATGTTTCGAGTGAAAGGAAGACGTTCACTGCACCTGGGACTGGACAAGTGTGGCTAGCAGAAGGTTTAACAGGGTAACATGGGAACGAGACTTATCATGATATGATATAGTATATATAGTTATATACGCCTATAGTTTACCGTACGCCATGATCTCACCCACCAATGCTGACACAGCTTGGATGAAGGTCAGAATACCAGCCAGAGGACGCCGCTCCTGCCGCTCCAAAAAGAAACATCATTCAGCCGTCACAGCGTTGGAATTGGGAAAATATCTTCAATGTGTTAGCTCTCCATTTTTTTAACTCTGCCATGGCCGGTCCTAAGCCCGTGCTGCAAAAAGAGGAAGGTTGGGTGCTGGGACAGTAAACCAGCCCTGTAAAAAAAAGTGCCGCTATGTTTCGAGTGAAAGGAAGACGTTCACTGCACCTGGGACTGGACAAGTGTGGCTAGCAGAAGGTTTAACAGGGTAACATGGGAACGAGACTTATCATGATATGATATAGTATATATAGTTATATACGCCTATAGTTTACCGTACGCCATGATCTCACCCACCAATGCTGACACAGCTTGGATGAAGGTCAGAATACCAGCCAGAGGACGCCGCTCCTGCCGCTCCAAAAAGAAACATCATTCAGCCGTCACAGCGTTGGAATTGGGAAAATATCTTCAATGTGTTAGCTCTCCATTTTTTTAACTCTGCCATGGCCGGTCCTAAGCCCGTGCTGCGAAAAGAGGAAGGTTGGGTGCTGGGACAGTAAACCAGCCCTGTAAAAAAAAGTGCCGCTATGTTTCGAGTGAAAGGAAGACGTTCACTGCACCTGGGACTGGACAAGTGTGGCTAGCAGAAGGTTTAACAGGGTAACATGGGAACGAGACTTATCATGATATGATATAGTATATATAGTTATATACGCCTATAGTTTACCGTACGCCATGATCTCACCCACCAATGCTGACACAGCTTGGATGAAGGTCAGAATACCAGCCAGAGGACGCCGCTCCTGCCGCTCCAAAAAGAAACATCATTCAGCCGTCACAGCGTTGGAATTGGGAAAATATCTTCAATGTGTTAGCTCTCCATTTTTTTAACTCTGCCATGGCCGGTCCTATGCCCGTGCTGCGAAAAGAGGAAGGTTGGGTGCTGGGACAGTAAACCAGCCCTTTAAAAAAAAGTGCCGCTATGTTTCGAGTGAAAGGTAGACGTTCACTGCACCTGGGCCTGGATAAGTGTGGCTAGCAGAAGGTTTAACAGGGTAACATGGGAACGAGACTTATCATGATATGATATAGTATATATAGTTATATACGCCTATAGTTTACCGTACGCCATGATCTCACCCACCAATGCTGACACAGCTTGGATGAAGGTCAGAATACCAGCCAGAGGACGCCGCTCCTGCCGCTCCAAAAAGAAACATCATTCAGCCGTCACAGCGTTGGAATTGGGAAAATATCTTCAATGTGTTAGCTCTCCATTTTTTTAACTCTGCCATGGCTGGTCCTAAGCCCGTGCTGCGAAAAGAGGAAGGTTGGGTGCTGGGACAGTAAACCAGCCCTGTAAAAAAAAGTGCCGCTATGTTTCGAGTGAAAGGAAGACGTTCACTGCACCTGGGACTGGACAAGTGTGGCTAGCAGAAGGTTTAACAGGGTAACATGGGAACGAGACTTATCATGATATGATATAGTATATATAGTTATATACGCCTATAGTTTACCGTACGCCATGATCTCACCCACCAATGCTGACACAGCTTGGATGAAGGTCAGAATACCAGCCAGAGGACGCCGCTCCTGCCGCTCCAAAAAGAAACATCATTCAGCCGTCACAGCGTTGGAATTGGGAAAATATCTTCAATGTGTTAGCTCTCCATTTTTTTAACTCTGCCATGGCCGGTCCTAAGCCCGTGCTGCGAAAAGAGGAAGGTTGGGTGCTGGGACAGTAAACCAGCCCTGTAAAAAAAAGTGCCGCTATGTTTCGAGTGAAAGGAAGACGTTCACTGCACCTGGGACTGGACAAGTGTGGCTAGCAGAAGGTTTAACAGGGTAACATGGGAACGAGACTTATCATGATATGATATAGTATATATAGTTATATACGCCTATAGTTTACCGTACGCCATGATCTCACCCACCAATGCTGACACAGCTTGGATGAAGGTCAGAATACCAGCCAGAGGACGCCGCTCCTGCCGCTCCAAAAAGAAACATCATTCAGCCGTCACAGCGTTGGAATTGGGAAAATATCTTCAATGTGTTAGCTCTCCATTTTTTTAACTCTGCCATGGCCGGTCCTAAGCCCGTGCTGCGAAAAGAGGAAGGTTGGGTGCTGGGACAGTAAACCAGCCCTGTAAAAAAAAGTGCCGCTATGTTTCGAGTGAAAGGAAGACGTTCACTGCACCTGGGACTGGACAAGTGTGGCTAGCAGAAGGTTTAACAGGGTAACATGTGAACGAGTTTTATCATGATATGATATAGTTATATACGCCTATAGTTTACCGTACGCCATGATCTCACCCACCAATGCTGACACAGCTTGGATGAAGGTCAGAATACCAGCCAGAGGACGCCGCTCCTGCCGCTCCAAAAAGAAACATCATTCAGCCGTCACAGCGTTGGAATTGGGAAAATATCTTCAATGTGTTAGCTCTCCATTTTTTTAACTCTGCCATGGCCGGTCCTAAGCCCGTGCTGCGAAAAGAGGAAGGTTGGGTGCTGGGACAGTAAACCAGCCCTGTAAAAAAAAGTGTCGCTATGTTTCGAGTGAAAGGAAGACGTTCACTGCACCTGGGACTGGACAAGTGTGGCTAGCAGAAGGTTTAACAGGGTAACATGGGAACGAGACTTATCATGATATGATATAGTTATATACGCCTATAGTTTACCGTACGCCATGATCTCACCCACCAATGCTGACACAGCTTGGATGAAGGTCAGAATACCAACCAGAGGACGCCGCTCCTGCCGCTCCAAAAAGAAACATCATTCAGCCGTCACAGCGTTGGAATTGGGAAAATATCTTCAATGTGTTAGCTCTCCATTTTTTTAACTCTGCCATGGCCGGTCCTAAGCCCGTGCTGCGAAAAGAGGAAGGTTGGGTGCTGGGACAGTAAACCAGCCCTGTAAAAAAAAGTGCCGCTATGTTTCGAGTGAAAGGAAGACGTTCACTGCACCTGGGACTGGACAAGTGTGGCTAGCAGAAGGTTTAACAGGGTAACATGGGAACGAGACTTATCATGATATGATATAGTATATATAGTTATATACTCCTATAGTTTACCGTACGCCATGATCTCACCCACCAATGCTGACACAGCTTGGATGAAGGTCAGAATACCAGCCAGAGGACGCCGCTCCTGCCGCTCCAAAAAGAAACATCATTCAGCCGTCACAGCGTTGGAATTGGGAAAATATCTTCAATGTGTTAGCTCTCCATTTTTTTAACTCTGCCATGGCCGGTCCTAAGCCCGTGCTGCGAAAAGAGGAAGGTTGGGTGCTGGGACAGTAAACCAGCCCTGTAAAAAAAAGTGCCGCTATGTTTCGAGTAAAAGGAAGACGTTCACTGCACCTGGGACTGGACAAGTGTGGCTAGCAGAAGGTTTAACAGGGTAACATGGGAACGAGACTTATCATGATATGATATAGTATATATAGTTATATACGCCTATAGTTTACCGTACGCCATGATCTCACCCACCAATGCTGACACAGCTTGGATGAAGGTCAGAATACCAGCCAGAGGACGCTGCTCCTGCTGCTCCAAAAAGAAACATCATTCAGCCGTCACAGCGTTGGAATTGGGAAAATATCTTCAATGTGTTAGCTCTCCATTTTTTTAACTCTGCCATGGCCGGTCCTAAGCCCGTGCTGCGAAAAGAGGAAGGTTGGGTGCTGGGACAGTAAACCAGCCCTGTAAAAAAAAGTGCCGCTATGTTTCGAGTGAAAGGAAGACGTTCACTGCACCTGGGACTGGACAAGTGTGGCTAGCAGAAGGTTTAACAGGGTAACATGTGAACGAGTTTTATCATGATATGATATAGTTATATACGCCTATAGTTTACCGTACGCCATGATCTCACCCACCAATGCTGACACAGCTTGGATGAAGGTCAGAATACCAGCCAGAGGACGCCGCTCCTGCCGCTCCAAAAAGAAACATCATTCAGCCGTCACAGCGTTGGAATTGGGAAAATATCTTCAATGTGTTAGCTCTCCATTTTTTTAACTCTGCCATGGCCGGTCCTAAGCCCGTGCTGCGAAAAGAGGAAGGTTGGGTGCTGGGACAGTAAACCAGCCCTGTAAAAAAAGTGTCGCTATGTTTCGAGTGAAAGGAAGACGTTCACTGCACCTGGGACTGGACAAGTGTGGCTAGCAGAAGGTTTAACAGGGTAACATGGGAACGAGACTTATCATGATATGATATAGTTATATACGCCTATAGTTTACCGTACGCCATGATCTCACCCACCAATGCTGACACAGCTTGGATGAAGGTCAGAATACCAACCAGAGGACGCCGCTCCTGCCGCTCCAAAAAGAAACATCATTCAGCCGTCACAGCGTTGGAATTGGGAAAATATCTTCAATGTGTTAGCTCTCCATTTTTTTAACTCTGCCATGGCCGGTCCTATGCCCGTGCTGCGAAAAGAGGAAGGTTGGGTGCTGGGACAGTAAACCAGCCCTGTAAAAAAAAGTGCCGCTATGTTTCGAGTGAAAGGAAGACGTTCACTGCACCTGGGACTGGACAAGTGTGGCTAGCAGAAGGTTTAACAGGGTAACATGGGAACGAGACTTATCATGATATGATATAGTATATATAGTTATATACGCCTATAGTTTACCGTACGCCATGATCTCACCCACCAATGCTGACACAGCTTGGATGAAGGTCAGAATACCAGCCAGAGGACGCCGCTCCTGCCGCTCCAAAAAGAATCATTCAGCCGTCACAGCGTTGGAATTGGGAAAATATCTTCAATGTGTTAGCTCTCCATTTTTTTAACTCTGCCATGGCCGGTCCTAAGCCCGTGCTGTGAAAAGAGGAAGGTTGGGTGCTGGGACAGTAAACCAGCCCTGTAAAAAAAAGTGCCGCTATGTTTCGAGTGAAAGGAAGACGTTCACTGCACCTGGGACTGGACAAGTGTGGCTAGCAGAAGGTTTAACAGGGTAACATGGGAACGAGACTTATCATGATATGATATAGTATATATAGTTATATACGCCTATAGTTTACCGTACGCCATGATCTCACCCACCAATGCTGACACAGCTTGGATGAAGGTCAGAATACCAGCCAGAGGACGCCGCTCCTGCCGCTCCAAAAAGAAACATCATTCAGCCGTCACAGCGTTGGAATTGGGAAAATATCTTCAATGTGTTAGCTCTCCATTTTTTTAACTCTGCCATGGCCGGTCCTAAGCCCGTGCTGCGAAAAGAGGAAGGTTGGGTGCTGGGACAGTAAACCAGCCCTGTAAAAAAAAGTGCCGCTATGTTTCGAGTGAAAGGAAGACGTTCACTGCACCTGGGACTGGACAAGTGTGGCTAGCAGAAGGTTTAACAGGGTAACATGGGAACGAGACTTATCATGATATGATATAGTATATATAGTTATATACGCCTATAGTTTACCGTACGCCATGATCTCACCCACCAATGCTGACACAGCTTGGATGAAGGTCAGAATACCAGCCAGAGGACGCCGCTCCTGCCGCTCCAAAAAGAAACATCATTCAGCCGTCACAGCGTTGGAATTGGGAAAATATCTTCAATGTGTTAGCTCTCCATTTTTTTAACTCTGCCATGGCCGGTCCTAAGCCCGTGCTGCGAAAAGAGGAAGGTTGGGTGCTGGGACAGTAAACCAGCCCTGTAAAAAAAAGTGCCGCTATGTTTCGAGTAAAAGGAAGACGTTCACTGCACCTGGGACTGGACAAGTGTGGCTAGCAGAAGGTTTAACAGGGTAACATGGGAACGAGACTTATCATGATATGATATAGTATATATAGTTATATACGCCTATAGTTTACCGTACGCCATGATCTCACCCACCAATGCTGACACAGCTTGGATGAAGGTCAGAATACCAGCCAGAGGACGCTGCTCCTGCCGCTCCAAAAAGAAACATCATTCAGCCGTCACAGCGTTGGAATTGGGAAAATATCTTCAATGTGTTAGCTCTCCATTTTTTTAACTCTGCCATGGCCGGTCCTAAGCCCGTGCTGCGAAAAGAGGAAGGTTGGGTGCTGGGACAGTAAACCAGCCCTGTAAAAAAAAGTGCCGCTATGTTTCGAGTGAAAGGAAGACGTTCACTGCACCTGGGACTGGACAAGTGTGGCTAGCAGAAGGTTTAACAGGGTAACATGTGAACGAGTTTTATCATGATATGATATAGTTATATACGCCTATAGTTTACCGTACGCCATGATCTCACCCACCAATGCTGACACAGCTTGGATGAAGGTCAGAATACCAGCCAGAGGACGCCGCTCCTGCCGCTCCAAAAAGAAACATCATTCAGCCGTCACAGCGTTGGAATTGGGAAAATATCTTCAATGTGTTAGCTCTCCATTTTTTTAACTCTGCCATGGCCGGTCCTAAGCCCGTGCTGCGAAAAGAGGAAGGTTGGGTGCTGGGACAGTAAACCAGCCCTGTAAAAAAAGTGTCGCTATGTTTCGAGTGAAAGGAAGACGTTCACTGCACCTGGGACTGGACAAGTGTGGCTAGCAGAAGGTTTAACAGGGTAACATGGGAACGAGACTTATCATGATATGATATAGTTATATACACCTATAGTTTACCGTACGCCATGATCTCACCCACCAATGCTGACACAGCTTGGATGAAGGTCAGAATACCAACCAGAGGACGCCGCTCCTGCCGCTCCAAAAAGAAACATCATTCAGCCGTCACAGCGTTGGAATTGGGAAAATATCTTCAATGTGTTAGCTCTCCATTTTTTTAACTCTGCCATGGCCGGTCCTAAGCCCGTGCTGCAAAAAGAGGAAGGTTGGGTGCTGGGACAGTAAACCAGCCCTGTAAAAAAAAGTGCCGCTATGTTTCGAGTGAAAGGAAGACGTTCACTGCACCTGGGACTGGACAAGTGTGGCTAGCAGAAGGTTTAACAGGGTAACATGGGAACGAGACTTATCATGATATGATATAGTATATATAGTTATATACGCCTATAGTTTACCGTACGCCATGATCTCACCCACCAATGCTGACACAGCTTGGATGAAGGTCAGAATACCAGCCAGAGGACGCCGCTCCTGCCGCTCCAAAAAGAAACATCATTCAGCCGTCACAGCGTTGGAATTGGGAAAATATCTTCAATGTGTTAGCTCTCCATTTTTTTAACTCTGCCATGGCCGGTCCTAAGCCCGTGCTGCGAAAAGAGGAAGGTTGGGTGCTGGGACAGTAAACCAGCCCTGTAAAAAAAAGTGCCGCTATGTTTCGAGTGAAAGGAAGACGTTCACTGCACCTGGGACTGGACAAGTGTGGCTAGCAGAAGGTTTAACAGGGTAACATGGGAACGAGACTTATCATGATATGATATAGTATATATAGTTATATACGCCTATAGTTTACCGTACGCCATGATCTCACCCACCAATGCTGACACAGCTTGGATGAAGGTCAGAATACCAGCCAGAGGACGCCGCTCCTGCCGCTCCAAAAAGAAACATCATTCAGCCGTCACAGCGTTGGAATTGGGAAAATATCTTCAATGTGTTAGCTCTCCATTTTTTTAACTCTGCCATGGCCGGTCCTATGCCCGTGCTGCGAAAAGAGGAAGGTTGGGTGCTGGGACAGTAAACCAGCCCTTTAAAAAAAAGTGCCGCTATGTTTCGAGTGAAAGGTAGACGTTCACTGCACCTGGGCCTGGACAAGTGTGGCTAGCAGAAGGTTTAACAGGGTAACATGGGAACGAGACTTATCATGATATGATATAGTATATATAGTTATATACGCCTATAGTTTACCGTACGCCATGATCTCACCCACCAATGCTGACACAGCTTGGATGAAGGTCAGAATACCAGCCAGAGGACGCCGCTCCTGCCGCTCCAAAAAGAAACATCATTCAGCCGTCACAGCGTTGGAATTGGGAAAATATCTTCAATGTGTTAGCTCTCCATTTTTTTAACTCTGCCATGGCCGGTCCTAAGCCCGTGCTGCGAAAAGAGGAAGGTTGGGTGCTGGGACAGTAAACCAGCCCTTTAAAAAAAAGTGCCGCTATGTTTCGAGTGAAAGGTAGACGTTCACTGCACCTGGGCCTGGACAAGTGTGGCTAGCAGAAGGTTTAACAGGGTAACATGGGAACGAGACTTATCATGATATGATATAGTATATATAGTTATATACGCCTATAGTTTACCGTACGCCATGATCTCACCCACCAATGCTGACACAGCTTGGATGAAGGTCAGAATACCAGCCAGAGGACGCCGCTCCTGCCGCTCCAAAAAGAAACATCATTCAGCCGTCACAGCGTTGGAATTGGGAAAATATCTTCAATGTGTTAGCTCTCCATTTTTTTAACTCTGCCATGGCCGGTCCTAAGCCCGTGCTGCGAAAAGAGGAAGGTTGGGTGCTGGGACAGTAAACCAGCCCTGTAAAAAAAAGTGCCGCTATGTTTCGAGTGAAAGGAAGACGTTCACTGCACCTGGGACTGGACAAGTGTGGCTAGCAGAAGGTTTAACAGGGTAACATGGGAACGAGACTTATCATGATATGATATAGTATATATAGTTATATACGCCTATAGTTTACCGTACGCCATGATCTCACCCACCAATGCTGACACAGCTTGGATGAAGGTCAGAATACCAGCCAGAGGACGCCGCTCCTGCCGCTCCAAAAAGAAACATCATTCAGCCGTCACAGCGTTGGAATTGGGAAAATATCTTCAATGTGTTAGCTCTCCATTTTTTTAACTCTGCCATGGCCGGTCCTAAGCCCGTGCTGCGAAAAGAGGAAGGTTGGGTGCTGGGACAGTAAACCAGCCCTGTAAAAAAAAGTGCCGCTATGTTTCGAGTGAAAGGAAGACGTTCACTGCACCTGGGACTGGACAAGTGTGGCTAGCAGAAGGTTTAACAGGGTAACATGGGAACGAGACTTATCATGATATGATATAGTATATATAGTTATATACGCCTATAGTTTACCGTACGCCATGATCTCACCCACCAATGCTGACACAGCTTGGATGAAGGTCAGAATACCAGCCAGAGGACGCCGCTCCTGCCGCTCCAAAAAGAAACATCATTCAGCCGTCACAGCGTTGGAATTGGGAAAATATCTTCAATGTGTTAGCTCTCCATTTTTTTAACTCTGCCATGGCCGGTCCTATGCCCGTGCTGCGAAAAGAGGAAGGTTGGGTGCTGGGACAGTAAACCAGCCCTTTAAAAAAAAGTGCCGCTATGTTTCGAGTGAAAGGTAGACGTTCACTGCACCTGGGCCTGGACAAGTGTGGCTAGCAGAAGGTTTAACAGGGTAACATGGGAACGAGACTTATCATGATATGATATAGTATATATAGTTATATACGCCTATAGTTTACCGTACGCCATGATCTCACCCACCAATGCTGACACAGCTTGGATGAAGGTCAGAATACCAGCCAGAGGACGCCGCTCCTGCCGCTCCAAAAAGAAACATCATTCAGCCGTCACAGCGTTGGAATTGGGAAAATATCTTCAATGTGTTAGCTCTCCATTTTTTTAACTCTGCCATGGCCGGTCCTAAGCCCGTGCTGCAAAAAGAGGAAGGTTGGGTGCTGGGACAGTAAACCAGCCCTGTAAAAAAAAGTGCCGCTATGTTTCGAGTGAAAGGAAGACGTTCACTGCACCTGGGACTGGACAAGTGTGGCTAGCAGAAGGTTTAACAGGGTAACATGGGAACGAGACTTATCATGATATGATATAGTATATATAGTTATATACGCCTATAGTTTACCGTACGCCATGATCTCACCCACCAATGCTGACACAGCTTGGATGAAGGTCAGAATACCAGCCAGAGGACGCCGCTCCTGCCGCTCCAAAAAGAAACATCATTCAGCCGTCACAGCGTTGGAATTGGGAAAATATCTTCAATGTGTTAGCTCTCCATTTTTTTAACTCTGCCATGGCCGGTCCTAAGCCCGTGCTGCGAAAAGAGGAAGGTTGGGTGCTGGGACAGTAAACCAGCCCTGTAAAAAAAAGTGCCGCTATGTTTCGAGTGAAAGGAAGACGTTCACTGCACCTGGGACTGGACAAGTGTGGCTAGCAGAAGGTTTAACAGGGTAACATGGGAACGAGACTTATCATGATATGATATAGTATATATAGTTATATACGCCTATAGTTTACCGTACGCCATGATCTCACCCACCAATGCTGACACAGCTTGGATGAAGGTCAGAATACCAGCCAGAGGACGCCGCTCCAAAAAGAAACATCATTCAGCCGTCACAGCGTTGGAATTGGGAAAATATCTTCAATGTGTTAGCTCTCCATTTTTTTAACTCTGCCATGGCCGGTCCTAAGCCCGTGCTGCGAAAAGAGGAAGGTTGGGTGCTGGGACAGTAAACCAGCCCTGTAAAAAAAAGTGCCGCTATGTTTCGAGTGAAAGGAAGACGTTCACTGCACCTGGGACTGGACAAGTGTGGCTAGCAGAAGGTTTAACAGGGTAACATGTGAACGAGTTTTATCATGATATGATATAGTTATATACGCCTATAGTTTACCGTACGCCATGATCTCACCCACCAATGCTGACACAGCTTGGATGAAGGTCAGAATACCAGCCAGAGGACGCCGCTCCTGCCGCTCCAAAAAGAAACATCATTCAGCCGTCACAGCGTTGGAATTGGGAAAATATCTTCAATGTGTTAGCTCTCCATTTTTTTAACTCTGCCATGGCCGGTCCTAAGCCCGTGCTGCGAAAAGAGGAAGGTTGGGTGCTGGGACAGTAAACCAGCCCTGTAAAAAAAAGTGTCGCTATGTTTCGAGTGAAAGGAAGACGTTCACTGCACCTGGGACTGGACAAGTGTGGCTAGCAGAAGGTTTAACAGGGTAACATGGGAACGAGACTTATCATGATATGATATAGTTATATACGCCTATAGTTTACCGTACGCCATGATCTCACCCACCAATGCTGACACAGCTTGGATGAAGGTCAGAATACCAACCAGAGGACGCCGCTCCTGCCGCTCCAAAAAGAAACATCATTCAGCCGTCACAGCGTTGGAATTGGGAAAATATCTTCAATGTGTTAGCTCTCCATTTTTTTAACTCTGCCATGGCCGGTCCTAAGCCCGTGCTGCGAAAAGAGGAAGGTTGGGTGCTGGGACAGTAAACCAGCCCTGTAAAAAAAAGTGCCGCTATGTTTCGAGTGAAAGGAAGACGTTCACTGCACCTGGGACTGGACAAGTGTGGCTAGCAGAAGGTTTAACAGGGTAACATGGGAACGAGACTTATCATGATATGATATAGTATATATAGTTATATACGCCTATAGTTTACCGTACGCCATGATCTCACCCACCAATGCTGACACAGCTTGGATGAAGGTCAGAATACCAGCCAGAGGACGCCGCTCCTGCCGCTCCAAAAAGAAACATCATTCAGCCGTCACAGCGTTGGAATTGGGAAAATATCTTCAATGTGTTAGCTCTCCATTTTTTTAACTCTGCCATGGCCGGTCCTATGCCCGTGCTGCGAAAAGAGGAAGGTTGGGTGCTGGGACAGTAAACCAGCCCTTTAAAAAAAAGTGCCGCTATGTTTCGAGTGAAAGGTAGACGTTCACTGCACCTGGGCCTGGACAAGTGTGGCTAGCAGAAGGTTTAACAGGGTAACATGGGAACGAGACTTATCATGATATGATATAGTATATATAGTTATATACGCCTATAGTTTACCGTACGCCATGATCTCACCCACCAATGCTGACACAGCTTGGATGAAGGTCAGAATACCAGCCAGAGGACGCCGCTCCTGCCGCTCCAAAAAGAAACATCATTCAGCCGTCACAGCGTTGGAATTGGGAAAATATCTTCAATGTGTTAGCTCTCCATTTTTTTAACTCTGCCATGGCCGGTCCTAAGCCCGTGCTGCGAAAAGAGGAAGGTTGGGTGCTGGGACAGTAAACCAGCCCTTTAAAAAAAAGTGCCGCTATGTTTCGAGTGAAAGGTAGACGTTCACTGCACCTGGGCCTGGACAAGTGTGGCTAGCAGAAGGTTTAACAGGGTAACATGGGAACGAGACTTATCATGATATGATATAGTATATATAGTTATATACGCCTATAGTTTACCGTACGCCATGATCTCACCCACCAATGCTGACACAGCTTGGATGAAGGTCAGAATACCAGCCAGAGGACGCCGCTCCTGCCGCTCCAAAAAGAAACATCATTCAGCCGTCACAGCGTTGGAATTGGGAAAATATCTTCAATGTGTTAGCTCTCCATTTTTTTAACTCTGCCATGGCCGGTCCTAAGCCCGTGCTGCGAAAAGAGGAAGGTTGGGTGCTGGGACAGTAAACCAGCCCTGTAAAAAAAAGTGCCGCTATGTTTCGAGTGAAAGGAAGACGTTCACTGCACCTGGGACTGGACAAGTGTGGCTAGCAGAAGGTTTAACAGGGTAACATGGGAACGAGACTTATCATGATATGATATAGTATATATAGTTATATACGCCTATAGTTTACCGTACGCCATGATCTCACCCACCAATGCTGACACAGCTTGGATGAAGGTCAGAATACCAGCCAGAGGACGCCGCTCCTGCCGCTCCAAAAAGAAACATCATTCAGCCGTCACAGCGTTGGAATTGGGAAAATATCTTCAATGTGTTAGCTCTCCATTTTTTTAACTCTGCCATGGCCGGTCCTAAGCCCGTGCTGCGAAAAGAGGAAGGTTGGGTGCTGGGACAGTAAACCAGCCCTGTAAAAAAAAGTGCCGCTATGTTTCGAGTGAAAGGAAGACGTTCACTGCACCTGGGACTGGACAAGTGTGGCTAGCAGAAGGTTTAACAGGGTAACATGGGAACGAGACTTATCATGATATGATATAGTATATATAGTTATATACGCCTATAGTTTACCGTACGCCATGATCTCACCCACCAATGCTGACACAGCTTGGATGAAGGTCAGAATACCAGCCAGAGGACGCCGCTCCTGCCGCTCCAAAAAGAAACATCATTCAGCCGTCACAGCGTTGGAATTGGGAAAATATCTTCAATGTGTTAGCTCTCCATTTTTTTAACTCTGCCATGGCCGGTCCTATGCCCGTGCTGCGAAAAGAGGAAGGTTGGGTGCTGGGACAGTAAACCAGCCCTTTAAAAAAAAGTGCCGCTATGTTTCGAGTGAAAGGTAGACGTTCACTGCACCTGGGCCTGGACAAGTGTGGCTAGCAGAAGGTTTAACAGGGTAACATGGGAACGAGACTTATCATGATATGATATAGTATATATAGTTATATACGCCTATAGTTTACCGTACGCCATGATCTCACCCACCAATGCTGACACAGCTTGGATGAAGGTCAGAATACCAGCCAGAGGACGCCGCTCCTGCCGCTCCAAAAAGAAACATCATTCAGCCGTCACAGCGTTGGAATTGGGAAAATATCTTCAATGTGTTAGCTCTCCATTTTTTTAACTCTGCCATGGCCGGTCCTAAGCCCGTGCTGCAAAAAGAGGAAGGTTGGGTGCTGGGACAGTAAACCAGCCCTGTAAAAAAAAGTGCCGCTATGTTTCGAGTGAAAGGAAGACGTTCACTGCACCTGGGACTGGACAAGTGTGGCTAGCAGAAGGTTTAACAGGGTAACATGGGAACGAGACTTATCATGATATGATATAGTATATATAGTTATATACGCCTATAGTTTACCGTACGCCATGATCTCACCCACCAATGCTGACACAGCTTGGATGAAGGTCAGAATACCAGCCAGAGGACGCCGCTCCTGCCGCTCCAAAAAGAAACATCATTCAGCCGTCACAGCGTTGGAATTGGGAAAATATCTTCAATGTGTTAGCTCTCCATTTTTTTAACTCTGCCATGGCCGGTCCTAAGCCCGTGCTGCGAAAAGAGGAAGGTTGGGTGCTGGGACAGTAAACCAGCCCTGTAAAAAAAAGTGCCGCTATGTTTCGAGTGAAAGGAAGACGTTCACTGCACCTGGGACTGGACAAGTGTGGCTAGCAGAAGGTTTAACAGGGTAACATGGGAACGAGACTTATCATGATATGATATAGTATATATAGTTATATACGCCTATAGTTTACCGTACGCCATGATCTCACCCACCAATGCTGACACAGCTTGGATGAAGGTCAGAATACCAGCCAGAGGACGCCGCTCCAAAAAGAAACATCATTCAGCCGTCACAGCGTTGGAATTGGGAAAATATCTTCAATGTGTTAGCTCTCCATTTTTTTAACTCTGCCATGGCCGGTCCTAAGCCCGTGCTGCGAAAAGAGGAAGGTTGGGTGCTGGGACAGTAAACCAGCCCTGTAAAAAAAAGTGCCGCTATGTTTCGAGTGAAAGGAAGACGTTCACTGCACCTGGGACTGGACAAGTGTGGCTAGCAGAAGGTTTAACAGGGTAACATGTGAACGAGTTTTATCATGATATGATATAGTTATATACGCCTATAGTTTACCGTACGCCATGATCTCACCCACCAATGCTGACACAGCTTGGATGAAGGTCAGAATACCAGCCAGAGGACGCCGCTCCTGCCGCTCCAAAAAGAAACATCATTCAGCCGTCACAGCGTTGGAATTGGGAAAATATCTTCAATGTGTTAGCTCTCCATTTTTTTAACTCTGCCATGGCCGGTCCTAAGCCCGTGCTGCGAAAAGAGGAAGGTTGGGTGCTGGGACAGTAAACCAGCCCTGTAAAAAAAAGTGTCGCTATGTTTCGAGTGAAAGGAAGACGTTCACTGCACCTGGGACTGGACAAGTGTGGCTAGCAGAAGGTTTAACAGGGTAACATGGGAACGAGACTTATCATGATATGATATAGTTATATACGCCTATAGTTTACCGTACGCCATGATCTCACCCACCAATGCTGACACAGCTTGGATGAAGGTCAGAATACCAACCAGAGGACGCCGCTCCTGCCGCTCCAAAAAGAAACATCATTCAGCCGTCACAGCGTTGGAATTGGGAAAATATCTTCAATGTGTTAGCTCTCCATTTTTTTAACTCTGCCATGGCCGGTCCTAAGCCCGTGCTGCGAAAAGAGGAAGGTTGGGTGCTGGGACAGTAAACCAGCCCTGTAAAAAAAAGTGCCGCTATGTTTCGAGTGAAAGGAAGACGTTCACTGCACCTGGGACTGGACAAGTGTGGCTAGCAGAAGGTTTAACAGGGTAACATGGGAACGAGACTTATCATGATATGATATAGTATATATAGTTATATACTCCTATAGTTTACCGTACGCCATGATCTCACCCACCAATGCTGACACAGCTTGGATGAAGGTCAGAATACCAGCCAGAGGACGCCGCTCCTGCCGCTCCAAAAAGAAACATCATTCAGCCGTCACAGCGTTGGAATTGGGAAAATATCTTCAATGTGTTAGCTCTCCATTTTTTTAACTCTGCCATGGCCGGTCCTAAGCCCGTGCTGCGAAAAGAGGAAGGTTGGGTGCTGGGACAGTAAACCAGCCCTGTAAAAAAAAGTGCCGCTATGTTTCGAGTAAAAGGAAGACGTTCACTGCACCTGGGACTGGACAAGTGTGGCTAGCAGAAGGTTTAACAGGGTAACATGGGAACGAGACTTATCATGATATGATATAGTATATATAGTTATATACGCCTATAGTTTACCGTACGCCATGATCTCACCCACCAATGCTGACACAGCTTGGATGAAGGTCAGAATACCAGCCAGAGGACGCTGCTCCTGCTGCTCCAAAAAGAAACATCATTCAGCCGTCACAGCGTTGGAATTGGGAAAATATCTTCAATGTGTTAGCTCTCCATTTTTTTAACTCTGCCATGGCCGGTCCTAAGCCCGTGCTGCGAAACGAGGAAGGTTGGGTGCTGGGACAGTAAACCAGCCCTGTAAAAAAAAGTGCCGCTATGTTTCGAGTGAAAGGGAGACGTTCACTGCACCTGGGACTGGACAAGTGTGGCTAGCAGAAGGTTTAACAGGGTAACATGTGAACGAGTTTTATCATGATATGATATAGTTATATACGCCTATAGTTTACCGTACGCCATGATCTCACCCACCAATGCTGACACAGCTTGGATGAAGGTCAGAATACCAGCCAGAGGACGCCGCTCCTGCCGCTCCAAAAAGAAACATCATTCAGCCGTCACAGCGTTGGAATTGGGAAAATATCTTCAATGTGTTAGCTCTCCATTTTTTTAACTCTGCCATGGCCGGTCCTAAGCCCGTGCTGCGAAAAGAGGAAGGTTGGGTGCTGGGACAGTAAACCAGCCCTGTAAAAAAAGTGTCGCTATGTTTCGAGTGAAAGGAAGACGTTCACTGCACCTGGGACTGGACAAGTGTGGCTAGCAGAAGGTTTAACAGGGTAACATGGGAACGAGACTTATCATGATATGATATAGTTATATACGCCTATAGTTTACCGTACGCCATGATCTCACCCACCAATGCTGACACAGCTTGGATGAAGGTCAGAATACCAACCAGAGGACGCCGCTCCTGCCGCTCCAAAAAGAAACATCATTCAGCCGTCACAGCGTTGGAATTGGGAAAATATCTTCAATGTGTTAGCTCTCCATTTTTTTAACTCTGCCATGGCCGGTCCTATGCCCGTGCTGCGAAAAGAGGAAGGTTGGGTGCTGGGACAGTAAACCAGCCCTGTAAAAAAAAGTGCCGCTATGTTTCGAGTGAAAGGAAGACGTTCACTGCACCTGGGACTGGACAAGTGTGGCTAGCAGAAGGTTTAACAGGGTAACATGGGAACGAGACTTATCATGATATGATATAGTATATATAGTTATATACGCCTATAGTTTACCGTACGCCATGATCTCACCCACCAATGCTGACACAGCTTGGATGAAGGTCAGAATACCAGCCAGAGGACGCCGCTCCTGCCGCTCCAAAAAGAATCATTCAGCCGTCACAGCGTTGGAATTGGGAAAATATCTTCAATGTGTTAGCTCTCCATTTTTTTAACTCTGCCATGGCCGGTCCTAAGCCCGTGCTGTGAAAAGAGGAAGGTTGGGTGCTGGGACAGTAAACCAGCCCTGTAAAAAAAAGTGCCGCTATGTTTCGAGTGAAAGGAAGACGTTCACTGCACCTGGGACTGGACAAGTGTGGCTAGCAGAAGGTTTAACAGGGTAACATGGGAACGAGACTTATCATGATATGATATAGTATATATAGTTATATACGCCTATAGTTTACCGTACGCCATGATCTCACCCACCAATGCTGACACAGCTTGGATGAAGGTCAGAATACCAGCCAGAGGACGCCGCTCCTGCCGCTCCAAAAAGAAACATCATTCAGCCGTCACAGCGTTGGAATTGGGAAAATATCTTCAATGTGTTAGCTCTCCATTTTTTTAACTCTGCCATGGCCGGTCCTAAGCCCGTGCTGCGAAAAGAGGAAGGTTGGGTGCTGGGACAGTAAACCAGCCCTGTAAAAAAAAGTGCCGCTATGTTTCGAGTGAAAGGAAGACGTTCACTGCACCTGGGACTGGACAAGTGTGGCTAGCAGAAGGTTTAACAGGGTAACATGGGAACGAGACTTATCATGATATGATATAGTATATATAGTTATATACGCCTATAGTTTACCGTACGCCATGATCTCACCCACCAATGCTGACACAGCTTGGATGAAGGTCAGAATACCAGCCAGAGGACGCCGCTCCTGCCGCTCCAAAAAGAAACATCATTCAGCCGTCACAGCGTTGGAATTGGGAAAATATCTTCAATGTGTTAGCTCTCCATTTTTTTAACTCTGCCATGGCCGGTCCTAAGCCCGTGCTGCGAAAAGAGGAAGGTTGGGTGCTGGGACAGTAAACCAGCCCTGTAAAAAAAGTGTCGCTATGTTTCGAGTGAAAGGAAGACGTTCACTGCACCTGGGACTGGACAAGTGTGGCTAGCAGAAGGTTTAACAGGGTAACATGGGAACGAGACTTATCATGATATGATATAGTTATATACACCTATAGTTTACCGTACGCCATGATCTCACCCACCAATGCTGACACAGCTTGGATGAAGGTCAGAATACCAACCAGAGGACGCCGCTCCTGCCGCTCCAAAAAGAAACATCATTCAGCCGTCACAGCGTTGGAATTGGGAAAATATCTTCAATGTGTTAGCTCTCCATTTTTTTAACTCTGCCATGGCCGGTCCTATGCCCGTGCTGCGAAAAGAGGAAGGTTGGGTGCTGGGACAGTAAACCAGCCCTGTAAAAAAAAGTGCCGCTATGTTTCGAGTGAAAGGAAGACGTTCACTGCACCTGGGACTGGACAAGTGTGGCTAGCAGAAGGTTTAACAGGGTAACATGGGAACGAGACTTATCATGATATGATATAGTATATATAGTTATATACGCCTATAGTTTACCGTACGCCATGATCTCACCCACCAATGCTGACACAGCTTGGATGAAGGTCAGAATACCAGCCAGAGGACGCCGCTCCTGCCGCTCCAAAAAGAATCATTCAGCCGTCACAGCGTTGGAATTGGGAAAATATCTTCAATGTGTTAGCTCTCCATTTTTTTAACTCTGCCATGGCCGGTCCTAAGCCCGTGCTGTGAAAAGAGGAAGGTTGGGTGCTGGGACAGTAAACCAGCCCTGTAAAAAAAAGTGCCGCTATGTTTCGAGTGAAAGGAAGACGTTCACTGCACCTGGGACTGGACAAGTGTGGCTAGCAGAAGGTTTAACAGGGTAACATGGGAACGAGACTTATCATGATATGATATAGTATATATAGTTATATACGCCTATAGTTTACCGTACGCCATGATCTCACCCACCAATGCTGACACAGCTTGGATGAAGGTCAGAATACCAGCCAGAGGACGCCGCTCCTGCCGCTCCAAAAAGAAACATCATTCAGCCGTCACAGCGTTGGAATTGGGAAAATATCTTCAATGTGTTAGCTCTCCATTTTTTTAACTCTGCCATGGCCGGTCCTAAGCCCGTGCTGCAAAAAGAGGAAGGTTGGGTGCTGGGACAGTAAACCAGCCCTGTAAAAAAAAGTGCCGCTATGTTTCGAGTGAAAGGAAGACGTTCACTGCACCTGGGACTGGACAAGTGTGGCTAGCAGAAGGTTTAACAGGGTAACATGGGAACGAGACTTATCATGATATGATATAGTATATATAGTTATATACGCCTATAGTTTACCGTACGCCATGATCTCACCCACCAATGCTGACACAGCTTGGATGAAGGTCAGAATACCAGCCAGAGGACGCCGCTCCTGCCGCTCCAAAAAGAAACATCATTCAGCCGTCACAGCGTTGGAATTGGGAAAATATCTTCAATGTGTTAGCTCTCCATTTTTTTAACTCTGCCATGGCCGGTCCTAAGCCCGTGCTGCGAAAAGAGGAAGGTTGGGTGCTGGGACAGTAAACCAGCCCTGTAAAAAAAAGTGCCGCTATGTTTCGAGTGAAAGGAAGACGTTCACTGCACCTGGGACTGGACAAGTGTGGCTAGCAGAAGGTTTAACAGGGTAACATGGGAACGAGACTTATCATGATATGATATAGTATATATAGTTATATACGCCTATAGTTTACCGTACGCCATGATCTCACCCACCAATGCTGACACAGCTTGGATGAAGGTCAGAATACCAGCCAGAGGACGCCGCTCCTGCCGCTCCAAAAAGAAACATCATTCAGCCGTCACAGCGTTGGAATTGGGAAAATATCTTCAATGTGTTAGCTCTCCATTTTTTTAACTCTGCCATGGCCGGTCCTAAGCCCGTGCTGCGAAAAGAGGAAGGTTGGGTGCTGGGACAGTAAACCAGCCCTGTAAAAAAAAGTGCCGCTATGTTTCGAGTGAAAGGAAGACGTTCACTGCACCTGGGACTGGACAAGTGTGGCTAGCAGAAGGTTTAACAGGGTAACATGGGAACGAGACTTATCATGATATGATATAGTATATATAGTTATATACGCCTATAGTTTACCGTACGCCATGATCTCACCCACCAATGCTGACACAGCTTGGATGAAGGTCAGAATACCAGCCAGAGGACGCCGCTCCTGCCGCTCCAAAAAGAAACATCATTCAGCCGTCACAGCGTTGGAATTGGGAAAATATCTTCAATGTGTTAGTACTCCATTTTTTTAACTCTGCCATGGCCGGTCCTAAGCCCGTGCTGCGAAAAGAGGAAGGTTGGGTGCTGGGACAGTAAACCAGCCCTGTAAAAAAAAGTGCCGCTATGTTTTGAGTGAAAGGAAGACGTTCACTGCACCTGGGACTGGACAAGTGTGGCTAGCAGAAGGTTTAACAGGGTAACATGGGAACGAGACTTTTCATGATATGATATAGTATATATAGTTATATACGCCTATAGTTTACCGTACGCCATGATCTCACCCACCAATGCTGACACAGCTTGGATGAAGGTCAGAATACCAGCCAGAGGACGCCGCTCCTGCCGCTCCAAAAAGAAACATCATTCAGCCGTCACAGCGTTGGAATTGGGAAAATATCTTCAATGTGTTAGCTCTCCATTTTTTTAACTCTGCCATGGCCGGTCCTAAGCCCGTGCTGCGAAAAGAGGAAGGTTGGGTGCTGGGACAGTAAACCAGCCCTGTAAAAAAAAGTGCCGCTATGTTTCGAGTGAAAGGAAGACGTTCACTGCACCTGGGACTGGACAAGTGTGGCTAGCAGAAGGTTTAACAGGGTAACATGGGAACGAGACTTATCATGATATGATATAGTATATATAGTTATGTACGCCTATAGTTTACCGTACGCCATGATCTCACCCACCAATGCTGACACAGCTTGGATGAAGGTCAGAATACCAGCCAGAGGACGCCGCTCCTGCTGCTCAAAAAAGAAACATCATTCAGCCGTCACAGCGTTGGAATTGGGAAAATATCTTCAATGTGTTAGTACTCCATTTTTTTAACTCTGCCATGGCCGGTCCTAAGCCCGTGCTGCGAAAAGAGGAAGGTTGGGTGCTGGGACAGTAAACCAGCCCTGTAAAAAAAAGTGCCGCTATGTTTCGAGTGAAAGGAAGACGTTCACTGCACCTGGGACTGGACAAGTGTGGCTAGCAGAAGGTTTAACAGGGTAACATGGGAACGAGACTTATCATGATATGATATAGTATATATAGTTATATACGCCTATAGTTTACCGTACGCCATGATCTCACCCACCAATGCTGACACAGCTTGGATGAAGGTCAGAATACCAGCCAGAGGACGCCGCTCCTGCCGCTCCAAAAAGAAACATCATTCAGCCGTCACAGCGTTGGAATTGGGAAAATATCTTCAATGTGTTAGCTCTCCATTTTTTTAACTCTGCCATGGCCGGTCCTAAGCCCGTGCTGCGAAAAGAGGAAGGTTGGGTGCTGGGACAGTAAACCAGCCCTGTAAAAAAAACTGCCGCTATGTTTCGAGTGAAAGGAAGACGTTCACTGCACCTGGGACTGGACAAGTGTGGCTAGCAGAAGGTTTAACAGGGTAACATGGGAACGAGACTTATCATGATATGATATAGTATATATAGTTATGTACGCCTATAGTTTACCGTACGCCATGATCTCACCCACCAATGCTGACACAGCTTGGATGAAGGTCAGAATACCAGCCAGAGGACGCCGCTCCTGCCGCTCAAAAAAGAAACATCATTCAGCCGTCACAGCGTTGGAATTGGGAAAATATCTTCAATTTGTTAGCTCTCCATTTTTTTAACTCTGCCATGGCCGGTCCTCAGCCCGAGCTGCGAAAAGAGGAAGGTTGGGTGCTGGGACAGTAAACCAGCCCTGTAAAAAAAAGTGCCGCTATGTTTCGAGTGAAAGGAAGACGTTCACTGCACCTGGGACTGGACAAGTGTGGCTAGCAGAAGGTTTAACAGGGTAACATGGGAACGAGACTTATCATGATATGATATAGTATATATAGTTATATACACCTATAGTTTACCGTACGCCATGATCTCACCCACCAATGCTGACACAGCTTGGATGAAGGTCAGAATACCAGCCAGAGGACGCCGCTCCTGCCGCTCAAAAAAGAAACATCATTCAGCCGTCACAGCGTTGGAATTGGGAAAATATCTTCAATTTGTTAGCTCTCCATTTTTTTAACTCTGCCATGGCCGGTCCTCAGCCCGAGCTGCGAAAAGAGGAAGGTTGGGTGCTGGGACAGTAAACCAGCCCTGTAAAAAAAAGTGCCGCTATGTTTCGAGTGAAAGGAAGATGTTCACTGCACCTGGGACTGGACAAGTGTGGCTAGCAGAAGGTTTAACAGGGTAACATGGGAACGAGACTTATCATGATATGATATAGTATATATAGTTATATACGCCTATAGTTTACCGTACGCCATGATCTCACCCACCAATGCTGACACAGCTTGGATGAAGGTCAGAATACCAGCCAGAGGACGCCGCTCCTGCCGCTCAAAAAAGAAACATCATTCAGCCGTCACAGCGTTGGAATTGGGAAAATATCTTCAATTTGTTAGCTCTCCATTTTTTTAACTCTGCCATGGCCGGTCCTCAGCCCGAGCTGCGAAAAGAGGAAGGTTGGGTGCTGGGACAGTAAACCAGCCCTGTAAAAAAAAGTGCCGCTATGTTTCGAGTGAAAGGAAGACGTTCACTGCACCTGGGACTGGACAAGTGTGGCTAGCAGAAGGTTTAACAGGGTAACATGGGAACGAGACTTATCATGATATGATATAGTATATATAGTTATATACGCCTATAGTTTACCGTACGCCATGATCTCACCCACCAATGCTGACACAGCTTGGATGAAGGTCAGAATACCAGCCAGAGGACGCCGCTCCTGCCGCTCAAAAAAGAAACATCATTCAGCCGTCACAGCGTTGGAATTGGGAAAATATCTTCAATTTGTTAGCTCTCCATTTTTTTAACTCTGCCATGGCCGGTCCAAAGCCCGTGCTGCGAAAAGAGGAAGGTTGGGTGCTGGGACAGTAAACCAGCCCTGTAAAAAAAAGTGCCGCTATGTTTCGAGTGAAAGGAAGACGTTCACTGCACCTGGGACTGGACAAGTGTGGCTAGCAGAAGGTTTAACAGGGTAACATGGGAACGAGACTTATCATGATATGATATAGTATATATAGTTATATACGCCTATAGTTTACCGTACGCCATGATCTCACCCACCAATGCTGACACAGCTTGGATGAAGGTCAGAATACCAGCCAGAGGACGCCGCTCCTGCCGCTCAAAAAAGAAACATCATTCAGCCGTCACAGCGTTGGAATTGGGAAAATATCTTCAATTTGTTAGCTCTCCATTTTTTTAACTCTGCCATGGCCGGTCCTCAGCCCGAGCTGCGAAAAGAGGAAGGTTGGGTGCTGGGACAGTAAACCAGCCCTGTAAAAAAAAGTGCCGCTATGTTTCGAGTGAAAGGAAGACGTTCACTGCACCTGGGACTGGACAAGTGTGGCTAGCAGAAGGTTTAACAGGGTAACATGGGAACGAGACTTATCATGATATGATATAGTATATATAGTTATATACGCCTATAGTTTACCGTACGCCATGATCTCACCCACCAATGCTGACACAGCTTGGATGAAGGTCAGAATACCAGCCAGAGGACGCCGCTCCTGCCGCTCAAAAAAGAAACATCATTCAGCCGTCACAGCGTTGGAATTGGGAAAATATCTTCAATTTGTTAGCTCTCCATTTTTTTAACTCTGCCATGGCCGGTCCTCAGCCCGAGCTGCGAAAAGAGGAAGGTTGGGTGCTGGGACAGTAAACCAGCCCTGTAAAAAAAAGTGCCGCTATGTTTCGAGTGAAAGGAAGACGTTCACTGCACCTGGGACTGGACAAGTGTGGCTAGCAGAAGGTTTAACAGGGTAACATGGGAACGAGACTTATCATGATATGATATAGTATATATAGTTATATACGCCTATAGTTTACCGTACGCCGTGATCTCACCCACCAATGCTGACACAGCTTGGATGAAGGTCAGAATACCAGCCAGAGGACGCCGCTCCTGCCGCTCCAAAAAGAAACATCATTCAGCCGTCACAGCGTTGGAATTGGGAAAATATCTTCAATGTGTTAGCTCTCCATTTTTTTAACTCTGCCATGGCCGGTCCTAAGCCCGTGCTGCGAAAAGAGGAAGGTTGGGTGCTGGGACAGTAAACCAGCCCTGTAAAAAAAAGTGCCGCTATGTTTCGAGTGAAAGGAAGACGTTCACTGCACCTGGGACTGGACAAGTGTGGCTAGCAGAAGGTTTAACAGGGTAACATGGGAACGAGACTTATCATGATATGATATAGTATATATAGTTATATACGCCTATAGTTTACCGTACGCCATGATCTCACCCACCAATGCTGACACAGCTTGGATGAAGGTCAGAATACCAGCCAGAGGACGCCGCTCCTGCCGCTCCAAAAAGAAACATCATTCAGCCGTCACAGCGTTGGAATTGGGAAAATATCTTCAATGTGTTAGCTCTCCATTTTTTTAACTCTGCCATGGCCGGTCCTAAGCCCGTGCTGCGAAAAGAGGAAGGTTGGGTGCTGGGACAGTAAACCAGCCCTGTAAAAAAAACTGCCGCTATGTTTCGAGTGAAAGGAAGACGTTCACTGCACCTGGGACTGGACAAGTGTGGCTAGCAGAAGGTTTAACAGGGTAACATGGGAACGAGACTTATCATGATATGATATAGTATATATAGTTATGTACGCCTATAGTTTACCGTACGCCATGATCTCACCCACCAATGCTGACACAGCTTGGATGAAGGTCAGAATACCAGCCAGAGGACGCCGCTCCTGCCGCTCAAAAAAGAAACATCATTCAGCCGTCACAGCGTTGGAATTGGGAAAATATCTTCAATTTGTTAGCTCTCCATTTTTTTAACTCTGCCATGGCCGGTCCTCAGCCCGAGCTGCGAAAAGAGGAAGGTTGGGTGCTGGGACAGTAAACCAGCCCTGTAAAAAAAAGTGCCGCTATGTTTCGAGTGAAAGGAAGACGTTCACTGCACCTGGGACTGGACAAGTGTGGCTAGCAGAAGGTTTAACAGGGTAACATGGGAACGAGACTTATCATGATATGATATAGTATATATAGTTATATACACCTATAGTTTACCGTACGCCATGATCTCACCCACCAATGCTGACACAGCTTGGATGAAGGTCAGAATACCAGCCAGAGGACGCCGCTCCTGCCGCTCAAAAAAGAAACATCATTCAGCCGTCACAGCGTTGGAATTGGGAAAATATCTTCAATTTGTTAGCTCTCCATTTTTTTAACTCTGCCATGGCCGGTCCTCAGCCCGAGCTGCGAAAAGAGGAAGGTTGGGTGCTGGGACAGTAAACCAGCCCTGTAAAAAAAAGTGCCGCTATGTTTCGAGTGAAAGGAAGACGTTCACTGCACCTGGGACTGGACAAGTGTGGCTAGCAGAAGGTTTAACAGGGTAACATGGGAACGAGACTTATCATGATATGATATAGTATATATAGTTATATACGCCTATAGTTTACCGTACGCCATGATCTCACCCACCAATGCTGACACAGCTTGGATGAAGGTCAGAATACCAGCCAGAGGACGCCGCTCCTGCCGCTCAAAAAAGAAACATCATTCAGCCGTCACAGCGTTGGAATTGGGAAAATATCTTCAATTTGTTAGCTCTCCATTTTTTTAACTCTGCCATGGCCGGTCCTCAGCCCGAGCTGCGAAAAGAGGAAGGTTGGGTGCTGGGACAGTAAACCAGCCCTGTAAAAAAAAGTGCCGCTATGTTTCGAGTGAAAGGAAGACGTTCACTGCACCTGGGACTGGACAAGTGTGGCTAGCAGAAGGTTTAACAGGGTAACATGGGAACGAGACTTATCATGATATGATATAGTATATATAGTTATATACGCCTATAGTTTACCGTACGCCATGATCTCACCCACCAATGCTGACACAGCTTGGATGAAGGTCAGAATACCAGCCAGAGGACGCCGCTCCTGCCGCTCAAAAAAGAAACATCATTCAGCCGTCACAGCGTTGGAATTGGGAAAATATCTTCAATTTGTTAGCTCTCCATTTTTTTAACTCTGCCATGGCCGGTCCAAAGCCCGTGCTGCGAAAAGAGGAAGGTTGGGTGCTGGGACAGTAAACCAGCCCTGTAAAAAAAAGTGCCGCTATGTTTCGAGTGAAAGGAAGACGTTCACTGCACCTGGGACTGGACAAGTGTGGCTAGCAGAAGGTTTAACAGGGTAACATGGGAACGAGACTTATCATGATATGATATAGTATATATAGTTATATACGCCTATAGTTTACCGTACGCCATGATCTCACCCACCAATGCTGACACAGCTTGGATGAAGGTCAGAATACCAGCCAGAGGACGCCGCTCCTGCCGCTCAAAAAAGAAACATCATTCAGCCGTCACAGCGTTGGAATTGGGAAAATATCTTCAATGTGTTAGCTCTCCATTTTTTTAACTCTGCCATGGCCGGTCCTATGCCCGTGCTGCGAAAAGAGGAAGGTTGGGTGCTGGGACAGTAAACCAGCCCTGTAAAAAAAAGTGCCGCTATGTTTCGAGTGAAAGGAAGACGTTCACTGCACCTGGGACTGGACAAGTGTGGCTAGCAGAAGGTTTAACAGGGTAACATGGGAACGAGACTTATCATGATATGATATAGTATATATAGTTATATACGCCTATAGTTTACCGTACGCCATGATCTCACCCACCAATGCTGACACAGCTTGGATGAAGGTCAGAATACCAGCCAGAGGACGCCGCTCCTGCCGCTCCAAAAAGAATCATTCAGCCGTCACAGCGTTGGAATTGGGAAAATATCTTCAATGTGTTAGCTCTCCATTATTTTAACTCTGCCATGGCCGGTCCTAAGCCCGTGCTGTGAAAAGAGGAAGGTTGGGTGCTGGGACAGTAAACCAGCCCTGTAAAAAAAAGTGCCGCTATGTTTCGAGTGAAAGGAAGACGTTCACTGCACCTGGGACTGGACAAGTGTGGCTAGCAGAAGGTTTAACAGGGTAACATGGGAACGAGACTTATCATGATATGATATAGTATATATAGTTATATACGCCTATAGTTTACCGTACGCCATGATCTCACCCACCAATGCTGACACAGCTTGGATGAAGGTCAGAATACCAGCCAGAGGACGCCGCTCCTGCCGCTCCAAAAAGAAACATCATTCAGCCGTCACAGCGTTGGAATTGGGAAAATATCTTCAATGTGTTAGCTCTCCATTTTTTTAACTCTGCCATGGCTGGTCCTAAGCCCGTGCTGCGAAAAGAGGAAGGTTGGGTGCTGGGACAGTAAACCAGCCCTGTAAAAAAAAGTGCCACTATGTTTCGAGTGAAAGGAAGACGTTCACTGCACCTGGGACTGGACAAGTGTGGCTAGCAGAAGGTTTAACGGGGTAACATGGGAACGAGACTTCTCATGATATGAAATAGTTATATACGCCTATAGTTTACCGTACGCCATGATCTCACCCACCAATGCTGACACAGCTTGGATGAAGGTCAGAATACCAACCAGAGGACGCCGCTCCTGCCGCTCCAAAAAGAAACATCATTCAGCCGTCACAGCGTTGGAATTGGGAAAATATCTTCAATGTGTTAGCTCTCCATTTTTTTAACTCTGCCATGGCCGGTCCTAAGCCCGTGCTGTGAAAAGAGGAAGGTTGGGTGCTGGGACAGTAAACCAGCCCTGTAAAAAAAAGTGCCGCTATGTTTCGAGTGAAAGGAAGACGTTCACTGCACCTGGGACTGGACAAGTGTGGCTAGCAGAAGGTTTAACAGGGTAACATGGGAACGAGACTTATCATGATATGATATAGTATATATAGTTATATACGCCTATAGTTTACCGTACGCCATGATCTCACCCACCAATGCTGACACAGCTTGGATGAAGGTCAGAATACCAGCCAGAGGACGCCGCTCCTGCCGCTCCAAAAAGAAACATCATTCAGCCGTCACAGCGTTGGAATTGGGAAAATATCTTCAATGTGTTAGCTCTCCATTTTTTTAACTCTGCCATGGCCGGTCCTAAGCCCGTGCTGCGAAAAGAGAAAGGTTGGGTGCTGGGACAGTAAACCAGCCCTGTAAAAAAAAGTGCCGCTATGTTTTGAGTGAAAGGAAGACGTTCACTGCACCTGGGACTGGACAAGTGTGGCTAGCAGAAGGTTTAACAGGGTAACATGGGAACGAGACTTATCATGATATGATATAGTATATATAGTTATATACGCCTATAGTTTAACGTACGCCATGATCTCACCCACCAATGCTGACACAGCTTGGATGAAGGTCAGAATACCAGCCAGAGGACGCCGCTCCTGCCGCTCCAAAAAGAAACATCATTCAGCCGTCACAGCGTTGGAATTGGGAAAATATCTTCAATGTGTTAGCTCTCCATTTTTTTAACTCTGCCATGGCCGGTCCTAAGCCCGTGCTGCGAAAAGAGGAAGGTTGGGTGCTGGGACAGTAAACCAGCCCTGTAAAAAAAAGTGCCGCTATGTTTCGAGTGAAAGGAAGACGTTCACTGCACCTGGGACTGGACAAGTGTGGCTAGCAGAAGGTTTAACAGGGTAACATGGGAACGAGACTTATGATATGATATAGTATATATAGTTATATATGCCTATAGTTTACCGTACGCCATGATCTCACCCACCAATGCTGACACAGCTTGGATGAAGGTCAGAATACCAGCCAGAGGACGCCGCTCCTGCCGCTCAAAAAAGAAACATCATTCAGCCGTCACAGCGTTGGAATTGGGAAAATATCTTCAATTTGTTAGCTCTCCATTTTTTTAACTCTGCCATGGCCGGTCCTCAGCCCGAGCTGCGAAAAGAGGAAGGTTGGGTGCTGGGACAGTAAACCAGCCCTGTAAAAAAAAGTGCCGCTATGTTTCGAGTGAAAGGAAGACGTTCACTGCACCTGGGACTGGACAAGTGTGGCTAGCAGAAGGTTTAACAGGGTAACATGGGAACGAGACTTATCATGATATGATATAGTATATATAGTTATATACGCCTATAGTTTACCGTACGCCATGATCTCACCCACCAATGCTGACACAGCTTGGATGAAGGTCAGAATACCAGCCAGAGGACGCCGCTCCTGCCGCTCAAAAAAGAAACATCATTCAGCCGTCACAGCGTTGGAATTGGGAAAATATCTTCAATTTGTTAGCTCTCCATTTTTTTAACTCTGCCATGGCCGGTCCTCAGCCCGAGCTGCGAAAAGAGGAAGGTTGGGTGCTGGGACAGTAAACCAGCCCTGTAAAAAAAAGTGCCGCTATGTTTCGAGTGAAAGGAAGACGTTCACTGCACCTGGGACTGGACAAGTGTGGCTAGCAGAAGGTTTAACAGGGTAACATGGGAACGAGACTTATCATGATATGATATAGTATATATAGTTATATACGCCTATAGTTTACCGTACGCCATGATCTCACCCACCAATGCTGACACAGCTTGGATGAAGGTCAGAATACCAGCCAGAGGACGCCGCTCCTGCCGCTCAAAAAAGAAACATCATTCAGCCGTCACAGCGTTGGAATTGGGAAAATATCTTCAATTTGTTAGCTCTCCATTTTTTTAACTCTGCCATGGCCGGTCCAAAGCCCGTGCTGCGAAAAGAGGAAGGTTGGGTGCTGGGACAGTAAACCAGCTCTGTAAAAAAAAGTGCCGCTATGTTTCGAGTGAAAGGAAGACGTTCACTGCACCTGGGACTGGACAAGTGTGGCTAGCAGAAGGTTTAACAGGGTAACATGGGAACGAGACTTATCATGATATGATATAGTATATATAGTTATATACGCCTATAGTTTACCGTACGCCATGATCTCACCCACCAATGCTGACACAGCTTGGATGAAGGTCAGAATACCAGCCAGAGGACGCCGCTCCTGCCGCTCAAAAAAGAAACATCATTCAGCCGTCACAGCGTTGGAATTGGGAAAATATCTTCAATTTGTTAGCTCTCCATTTTTTTAACTCTGCCATGGCCGGTCCTCAGCCCGAGCTGCGAAAAGAGGAAGGTTGGGTGCTGGGACAGTAAACCAGCCCTGTAAAAAAAAGTGCCGCTATGTTTCGAGTGAAAGGAAGACGTTCACTGCACCTGGGACTGGACAAGTGTGGCTAGCAGAAGGTTTAACAGGGTAACATGGGAACGAGACTTATCATGATATGATATAGTATATATAGTTATATACGCCTATAGTTTACCGTACGCCATGATCTCACCCACCAATGCTGACACAGCTTGGATGAAGGTCAGAATACCAGCCAGAGGACGCCGCTCCTGCCGCTCAAAAAAGAAACATCATTCAGCCGTCACAGCGTTGGAATTGGGAAAATATCTTCAATTTGTTAGCTCTCCATTTTTTTAACTCTGCCATGGCCGGTCCTCAGCCCGAGCTGCGAAAAGAGGAAGGTTGGGTGCTGGGACAGTAAACCAGCCCTGTAAAAAAAAGTGCCGCTATGTTTCGAGTGAAAGGAAGACGTTCACTGCACCTGGGACTGGACAAGTGTGGCTAGCAGAAGGTTTAACAGGGTAACATGGGAACGAGACTTATCATGATATGATATAGTATATATAGTTATATACGCCTATAGTTTACCGTACGCCATGATCTCACCCACCAATGCTGACACAGCTTGGATGAAGGTCAGAATACCAGCCAGAGGACGCCGCTCCTGCCGCTCCAAAAAGAAACATCATTCAGCCGTCACAGCGTTGGAATTGGGAAAATATCTTCAATGTGTTAGCTCTCCATTTTTTTAACTCTGCCATGGCCGGTCCTAAGCCCGTGCTGCGAAAAGAGGAAGGTTGGGTGCTGGGACAGTAAACCAGCCCTGTAAAAAAAAGTGCCGCTATGTTTCGAGTGAAAGGAAGACGTTCACTGCACCTGGGACTGGACAAGTGTGGCTAGCAGAAGGTTTAACAGGGTAACATGGGAACGAGACTTATCATGATATGATATAGTATATATAGTTATATACGCCTATAGTTTACCGTACACCATGATCTCACCCACCAATGCTGACACAGCTTGGATGAAGGTCAGAATACCAGCCAGAGGACGCCGCTCCTGCCGCTCCAAAAAGAAACATCATTCAGCCGTCACAGTGTTGGAATTGGGAAAATATCTTCAATGTGTTAGCTCTCCATTTTTTTAACTCTGCCATGGCCGGTCCTAAGCCCGTGCTGCGAAAAGAGGAAGGTTGGGTGCTGGGACAGTAAACCAGCCCTGTAAAAAAAAGTGCCGCTATGTTTCGAGTGAAAGGAAGACGTTCACTGCACCTGGGACTGGACAAGTGTGGCTAGCAGAAGGTTTAACAGGGTAACATGGGAACGAGACTTATCATGATATGATATAGTATATATAGTTATATACGCCTATAGTTTACCGTACGCCATGATCTCACCCACCAATGCTGACACAGCTTGGATGAAGGTCAGAATACCAGCCAGAGGACGCCGCTCCAAAAAGAAACATCATTCAGCCGTCACAGCGTTGGAATTGGGAAAATATCTTCAATGTGTTAGCTCTCCATTTTTTTAACTCTGCCATGGCCGGTCCTAAGCCCGTGCTGCGAAAAGAGGAAGGTTGGGTGCTGGGACAGTAAACCAGCCCTGTAAAAAAAAGTGTCGCTATGTTTCGAGTGAAAGGAAGATGTTCACTGCACCTGGGACTGGACAAGTGTGGCTAGCAGAAGGTTTAACAGGGTAACATGGGAACGAGACTTATCATGATATGATATAGTTATATACGCCTATAGTTTACCGTACGCCATGATCTCACCCACCAATGCTGACACAGCTTGGATGAAGGTCAGAATACCAACCAGAGGACGCCGCTCCTGCCGCTCCAAAAAGAAACATCATTCAGCCGTCACAGCGTTGGAATTGGGAAAATATCTTCAATGTGTTAGCTCTCCATTTTTTTAACTCTGCCATGGCCGGTCCTATGCCCGTGCTGCGAAAAGAGGAAGGTTGGGTGCTGGGACAGTAAACCAGCCCTGTAAAAAAAAGTGCCGCTATGTTTCGAGTGAAAGGAAGACGTTCACTGCACCTGGGACTGGACAAGTGTGGCTAGCAGAAGGTTTAACAGGGTAACATGGGAACGAGACTTATCATGATATGATATAGTATATATAGTTATATACGCCTATAGTTTACCGTACGCCATGATCTCACCCACCAATGCTGACACAGCTTGGATGAAGGTCAGAATACCAGCCAGAGGACGCCGCTCCTGCCGCTCCAAAAAGAATCATTCAGCCGTCACAGCGTTGGAATTGGGAAAATATCTTCAATGTGTTAGCTCTCCATTATTTTAACTCTGCCATGGCCGGTCCTAAGCCCGTGCTGTGAAAAGAGGAAGGTTGGGTGCTGGGACAGTAAACCAGCCCTGTAAAAAAAAGTGCCGCTATGTTTCGAGTGAAAGGAAGACGTTCACTGCACCTGGGACTGGACAAGTGTGGCTAGCAGAAGGTTTAACAGGGTAACATGGGAACGAGACTTATCATGATATGATATAGTATATATAGTTATATACGCCTATAGTTTACCGTACGCCATGATCTCACCCACCAATGCTGACACAGCTTGGATGAAGGTCAGAATACCAGCCAGAGGACGCCGCTCCTGCCGCTCCAAAAAGAAACATCATTCAGCCGTCACAGCGTTGGAATTGGGAAAATATCTTCAATGTGTTAGCTCTCCATTTTTTTAACTCTGCCATGGCTGGTCCTAAGCCCGTGCTGCGAAAAGAGGAAGGTTGGGTGCTGGGACAGTAAACCAGCCCTGTAAAAAAAAGTGCCGCTATGTTTCGAGTGAAAGGAAGACGTTCACTGCACCTGGGACTGGACAAGTGTGGCTAGCAGAAGGTTTAACGGGGTAACATGGGAACGAGACTTCTCATGATATGAAATAGTTATATACGCCTATAGTTTACCGTACGCCATGATCTCACCCACCAATGCTGACACAGCTTGGATGAAGGTCAGAATACCAACCAGAGGACGCCGCTCCTGCCGCTCCAAAAAGAAACATCATTCAGCCGTCACAGCGTTGGAATTGGGAAAATATCTTCAATGTGTTAGCTCTCCATTTTTTTAACTCTGCCATGGCCGGTCCTAAGCCCGTGCTGTGAAAAGAGGAAGGTTGGGTGCTGGGACAGTAAACCAGCCCTGTAAAAAAAAGTGCCGCTATGTTTCGAGTGAAAGGAAGACGTTCACTGCACCTGGGACTGGACAAGTGTGGCTTGCAGAAGGTTTAACAGGGTAACATGGGAACGAGACTTATCATGATATGATATAGTATATATAGTTATATACGCCTATAGTTTACCGTACGCCATGATCTCACCCACCAATGCAGACACAGCTTGGATGAAGGTCAGAATACCAGCCAGAGGACGCCGCTCCTGCCGCTCCAAAAAGAAACATCATTCAGCCGTCACAGCGTTGGAATTGGGAAAATATCTTCAATGTGTTAGCTCTCCATTTTTTTAACTCTGCCATGGCCGGTCCTAAGCCCGTGCTGCGAAAAGAGAAAGGTTGGGTGCTGGGACAGTAAACCAGCCCTGTAAAAAAAAGTGCCGCTATGTTTCGAGTGAAAGGAAGACGTTCACTGCACCTGGGACTGGACAAGTGTGGCTAGCAGAAGGTTTAACAGGGTAACATGGGAACGAGACTTATCATGATATGATATAGTATATATAGTTATATACGCCTATAGTTTAACGTACGCCATGATCTCACCCACCAATGCTGACACAGCTTGGATGAAGGTCAGAATACCAGCCAGAGGACGCCGCTCCTGCCGCTCCAAAAAGAAACATCATTCAGCCGTCACAGCGTTGGAATTGGGAAAATATCTTCAATGTGTTAGCTCTCCATTTTTTTAACTCTGCCATGGCCGGTCCTAAGCCCGTGCTGCGAAAAGAGGAAGGTTGGGTGCTGGGACAGTAAACCAGCCCTGTAAAAAAAAGTGCCGCTATGTTTCGAGTGAAAGGAAGACGTTCACTGCACCTGGGACTGGACAAGTGTGGCTAGCAGAAGGTTTAACAGGGTAACATGGGAACGAGACTTATGATATGATATAGTATATATAGTTATATATGCCTATAGTTTACCGTACGCCATGATCTCACCCACCAATGCTGACACAGCTTGGATGAAGGTCAGAATACCAGCCAGAGGACGCCGCTCCTGCCGCTCAAAAAAGAAACATCATTCAGCCGTCACAGCGTTGGAATTGGGAAAATATCTTCAATTTGTTAGCTCTCCATTTTTTTAACTCTGCCATGGCCGGTCCTCAGCCCGAGCTGCGAAAAGAGGAAGGTTGGGTGCTGGGACAGTAAACCAGCCCTGTAAAAAAAAGTGCCGCTATGTTTCGAGTGAAAGGAAGACGTTCACTGCACCTGGGACTGGACAAGTGTGGCTAGCAGAAGGTTTAACAGGGTAACATGGGAACGAGACTTATCATGATATGATATAGTATATATAGTTATATACGCCTATAGTTTACCGTACGCCATGATCTCACCCACCAATGCTGACACAGCTTGGATGAAGGTCAGAATACCAGCCAGAGGACGCCGCTCCTGCCGCTCAAAAAAGAAACATCATTCAGCCGTCACAGCGTTGGAATTGGGAAAATATCTTCAATTTGTTAGCTCTCCATTTTTTTAACTCTGCCATGGCCGGTCCTCAGCCCGAGCTGCGAAAAGAGGAAGGTTGGGTGCTGGGACAGTAAACCAGCCCTGTAAAAAAAAGTGCCGCTATGTTTCGAGTGAAAGGAAGACGTTCACTGCACCTGGGACTGGACAAGTGTGGCTAGCAGAAGGTTTAACAGGGTAACATGGGAACGAGACTTATCATGATATGATATAGTATATATAGTTATATACGCCTATAGTTTACCGTACGCCATGATCTCACCCACCAATGCTGACACAGCTTGGATGAAGGTCAGAATACCAGCCAGAGGACGCCGCTCCTGCCGCTCAAAAAAGAAACATCATTCAGCCGTCACAGCGTTGGAATTGGGAAAATATCTTCAATTTGTTAGCTCTCCATTTTTTTAACTCTGCCATGGCCGGTCCTCAGCCCGAGCTGCGAAAAGAGGAAGGTTGGGTGCTGGGACAGTAAACCAGCCCTGTAAAAAAAAGTGCCGCTATGTTTCGAGTGAAAGGAAGACGTTCACTGCACCTGGGACTGGACAAGTGTGGCTAGCAGAAGGTTTAACAGGGTAACATGGGAACGAGACTTATCATGATATGATATAGTATATATAGTTATATACGCCTATAGTTTACCGTACGCCATGATCTCACCCACCAATGCTGACACAGCTTGGATGAAGGTCAGAATACCAGCCAGAGGACGCCGCTCCTGACGCCGCTCCTGCCGCTCAAAAAAGAAACATCATTCAGCCGTCACAGCGTTGGAATTGGGAAAATATCTTCAATTTGTTAGCTCTCCATTTTTTTAACTCTGCCATGGCCGGTCCTAAGCCCGTGCTGCGAAAAGAGGAAGGTTGGGTGCTGGGACAGTAAACCAGCCCTGTAAAAAAAAGTGCCGCTATGTTTCGAGTGAAAGGAAGACGTTCACTGCACCTGGGACTCTACAAGTGTGGCTAGCAGAAGGTTTAACAGGGTAACATGGGAACGAGACTTATCATGATATGATATAGTATATATAGTTATATACGCCTATAGTTTACTGTACGCCATGATCTCACCCACCAATGCTGACACAGCTTGGATGAAGGTCAGAATACCAGCCAGAGGACGCCGCTTCTGCCGCTCAAAAAAGAAACATCATTCAGCCGTCACAGCGTTGGAATTGGGAAAATATCTTCAATTTGTTAGCTCTCCATTTTTTTAACTCTGCCATGGCCGGTCCTAAGCCCGTGCTGCGAAAAGAGGAAGGTTGGGTGCTGGGACAGTAAACCAGCCCTGTAAAAAAAAGTGCCGCTATGTTTCGAGTGAAAGGAGGACGTTCACTGCACCTGGGACTGGACAAGTGTGGCTAGCAGAAGGTTTAACAGGGTAACATGGGAACGAGACTTATCATGATATGATATAGTATATATAGTTATATACGCCTATAGTTTACCGTACGCCATGATCTCACCCACCAATGCTGACACAGCTTGGATGAAGGTCAGAATACCAGCCAGAGGACGCCGCTCCTGCCGCTCAAAAAAGAAACATCATTCAGCCGTCACAGTGTTGGAATTGGGAAAATATCTTCAATTTGTTAGCTCTCCATTTTTTTAACTCTGCCATGGCCGGTCCTAAGCCCGTGCTGCGAAAAGAGGAAGGTTGGGTGCTGGGACAGTAAACCAGCCCTGTAAAAAAAAGTGCCGCTATGTTTTGAGTGAAAGGAAGACGTTCACTGCACCTGGGACTGGACAAGTGTGGCTAGCAGAAGGTTTAACAGGGTAACATGGGAACGAGACTTATCATGATATGATATAGTATATATAGTTATATACGCCTATAGTTTACCGTACGCCATGATCTCACCCACCAATGCTGACACAGCTTGGATGAAGGTCAGAATACCAGCCAGAGGACGCCGCTCCTGCCGCTCAAAAAAGAAACATCATTCAGCCGTCACAGCGTTGGAATTGGGAAAATATCTTCAATTTGTTAGCTCTCCATTTTTTTAACTCTGCCATGGCCGGTCCTAAGCCCGTGCTGCGAAAAGAGGAAGGTTGGGTGCTGGGACAGTAAACCAGCCCTGTAAAAAAAAGTGCCGCTATGTTTCGAGTGAAAGGAAGACGTTCACTGCACCTGGGACTGGACAAGTGTGGCTAGCAGAAGGTTTAACAGGGTAACATGGGAACGAGACTTATCATGATATGATATAGTATATATAGTTATATACGCCTATAGTTTACCGTACGCCATGATCTCACCCACCAATGCTGACACAGCTTGGATGAAGGTCAGAATACCAGCCAGAGGACGCCGCTCCTGCCGCTCAAAGAAGAAACATCATTCAGCCGTCACAGCGTTGGAATTGGGAAAATATCTTCAATTTGTTAGCTCTCCATTTTTTTAACTCTGCCATGGCCGGTCCTAAGCCCGTGCTGCGAAAAGAGGAAGGTTGGGTGCTGGGACAGTAAACCAGCCCTGTAAAAAAAAGTGCCGCTATGTTTCGAGTGAAAGGAAGACGTTCACTGCACCTGGGACTGGACAAGTGTGGCTAGCAGAAGGTTTAACAGGGTAACATGGGAACGAGACTTATCATGATATGATATAGTATATATAGTTATATACGCCTATAGTTTACCGTACGCCATGATCTCACCCACCAATGCTGACACAGCTTGGATGAAGGTCAGAATACCAGCCAGAGGACGCCGCTCCTGCCGCTCAAAAAAGAAACATCATTCAGCCGTCACAGTGTTGGAATTGGGAAAATATCTTCAATTTGTTAGCTCTCCATTTTTTTAACTCTGCCATGGCCGGTCCTAAGCCCGTGCTGCGAAAAGAGGAAGGTTGGGTGCTGGGACAGTAAACCAGCCCTGTAAAAAAAAGTGCTGCTATGTTTCGAGTGAAAGGAAGACGTTCACTGCACCTGGGACTGGACAAGTGTGGCTAGCAGAAGGTTTAACAGGGTAACATGGGAACGAGACTTATCATGATATGATATAGTATATATAGTTATATACGCCTATAGTTTACCGTACGCCATGATCTCACCCACCAATGCTGACACAGCTTGGATGAAGGTCAGAATACCAGCCAGAGGACGCCGCTCCTGCCGCTCAAAAAAGAAACATCATTCAGCCGTCACAGCGTTGGAATTGGGAAAATATCTTCAATTTGTTAGCTCTCCATTTTTTTAACTCTGCCATGGCCGGTCCTAAGCCCGTGCTGCGAAAAGAGGAAGGTTGGGTGCTGGGACAGTAAACCAGCCCTGTAAAAAAAAGTGCCGCTATGTTTCGAGTGAAAGGAAGACGTTCACTGCACCTGGGACTGGACAAGTGTGGCTACCAGAAGGTTTAACAGGGTAACATGGGAACGAGACTTATCATGATATGATATAGTATATATAGTTATATACGCCTATAGTTTACCGTACGCCATGATCTCACCCACCAATGCTGACACAGCTTGGATGAAGGTCAGAATACCAGCCAGAGGACGCTGCTCCTGCCGCTCAAAAAAGAAACATCATTCAGCCGTCACAGCGTTGGAATTGGGAAAATATCTTCAATTTGTTAGCTCTCCATATTTTTAACTCTGCCATGGCCGGTCTTAAGCCCGTGCTGTGAAAAGAGGAAGGTTGGGTGCTGGGACAGTAAACCAGCCCTGTAAAAAAAAGTGCCGCTATGTTTCGATTGAAATGAAGACGTTCACTGCACCTGGGACTGGACAAGTGTGGCTAGCAGAAGGTTTAACAGGGTAACATGGGAACGAGACTTATCATGATATGATATAGTATATATAGTTATATACGCCTATAGTTTACCGTACGCCATGATCTCACCCACCAATGCTGACACAGCTTGGATGAAGGTCAGAATACCAGCCAGAGGACGCCGCTCCTGCCGCTCAAAAAAGAAACATCATTCAGCCGTCACAGCGTTGGAATTGGGAAAATATCTTCAATTTGTTAGCTCTCCATTTTTTTAACTCTGCCATGGCCGGTCCTAAGCCCGTGCTGCGAAAAGAGGAAGGTTGGGTGCTGGGACAGTAAACCAGCCCTGTAAAAAAAAGTGCCGCTATGTTTCGAGTGAAAGGAAGACGTTCACTGCACCTGGGACTGGACAAGTGTGGCTAGCAGAAGGTTTAACAGGGTAACATGGGAATGAGACTTATCATGATATGATATAGTATATATAGTTATATACGCCTATAGTTTACCGTACGCCATGATCTCACCCACCAATGCTGACACAGCTTGGATGAAGGTCAGAATACCAGCCAGAGGACGCCGCTCCTGCCGCTCAAAAAAGAAACATCATTCAGCCGTCACAGTGTTGGAATTGGGAAAATATCTTCAATTTGTTAGCTCTCCATTTTTTTAACTCTGCCATGGCCGGTCCTAAGCCCGTGCTGCGAAAAGAGGAAGGTTGGGTGCTGGGACAGTAAACCAGCCCTGTAAAAAAAAGTGCCGCTATGTTTTGAGTGAAAGGAAGACGTTCACTGCACCTGGGACTGGACAAGTGTGGCTAGCAGAAGGTTTAACAGGGTAACATGGGAACGAGACTTATCATGATATGATATAGTATATATAGTTATATACGCCTATAGTTTACCGTACGCCATGATCTCACCCACCAATGCTGACACAGCTTGGATGAAGGTCAGAATACCAGCCAGAGGACGCCGCTCCTGCCGCTCAAAAAAGAAACATCATTCAGCCGTCACAGCGTTGGAATTGGGAAAATATCTTCAATTTGTTAGCTCTCCATTTTTTTAACTCTGCCATGGCCGGTCCTAAGCCCGTGCTGCGAAAAGAGGAAGGTTGGGTGCTGGGACAGTAAACCAGCCCTGTAAAAAAAAGTGCCGCTATGTTTCGAGTGAAAGGAAGACGTTCACTGCACCTGGGACTGGACAAGTGTGGCTAGCAGAAGGTTTAACAGGGTAACATGGGAACGAGACTTATCATGATATGATATAGTATATATAGTTATATACGCCTATAGTTTACCGTACGCCATGATCTCACCCACCAATGCTGACACAGCTTGGATGAAGGTCAGAATACCAGCCAGAGGACGCCGCTCCTGCCGCTCAAAGAAGAAACATCATTCAGCCGTCACAGCGTTGGAATTGGGAAAATATCTTCAATTTGTTAGCTCTCCATTTTTTTAACTCTGCCATGGCCGGTCCTAAGCCCGTGCTGCGAAAAGAGGAAGGTTGGGTGCTGGGACAGTAAACCAGCCCTGTAAAAAAAAGTGCCGCTATGTTTCGAGTGAAAGGAAGACGTTCACTGCACCTGGGACTGGACAAGTGTGGCTAGCAGAAGGTTTAACAGGGTAACATGGGAACGAGACTTATCATGATATGATATAGTATATATAGTTATATACGCCTATAGTTTACCGTACGCCATGATCTCACCCACCAATGCTGACACAGCTTGGATGAAGGTCAGAATACCAGCCAGAGGACGCTGCTCCTGCCGCTCAAAAAAGAAACATCATTCAGCCGTCACAGTGTTGGAATTGGGAAAATATCTTCAATTTGTTAGCTCTCCATTTTTTTAACTCTGCCATGGCCGGTCCTAAGCCCGTGCTGCGAAAAGAGGAAGGTTGGGTGCTGGGACAGTAAACCAGCCCTGTAAAAAAAAGTGCTGCTATGTTTTTAGTGAAAGGAAGACGTTCACTGCACCTGGGACTGGACAAGTGTGGCTAGCAGAAGGTTTAACAGGGTAACATGGGAACGAGACTTATCATGATATGATATAGTATATATAGTTATATACGCCTATAGTTTACCGTACGCCATGATCTCACCCACCAATGCTGACACAGCTTGGATGAAGGTCAGAATACCAGCCAGAGGACGCCGCTCCTGCCGCTCAAAAAAGAAACATCATTCAGCAGTCACAGCGTTGGAATTGGGAAAATATCTTCAATTTGTTAGCTCTCCATTTTTTTAACTCTGCCATGGCCGGTCCTAAGCCCGTGCTGCGAAAAGAGGAAGGTTGGGTGCTGGGACAGTAAACCAGCCCTGTAAAAAAAAGTGCCGCTATGTTTCGAGTGAAAGGAAGACGTTCACTGCACCTGGGACTGGACAAGTGTGGCTAGCAGAAGGTTTAACAGGGTAACATGGGAACGAGACTTATCATGATATGATATAGTATATATAGTTATATACGCCTATAGTTTACCGTACGCCATGATCTCACCCACCAATGCTGACACAGCTTGGATGAAGGTCAGAATACCAGCCAGAGGACGCCGCTCCTGCCGCTCAAAAAAGAAACATCATTCAGCCGTCACAGCGTTGGAATTGGGAAAATATCTTCAATTTGTTAGCTCTCCATTTTTTTAACTCTGCCATGTCCGGTCCTAAGCCCGTGCTGCGAAAAGAGGAAGGTTGGGTGCTGGGACAGTAAACCAGCCCTGTAAAAAAAAGTGCCGCTATGTTTCGAGTGAAAGGAAGATGTTCACTGCACCTGGGACTGGACAAGTGTGGCTAGCAGAAGGTTTAACAGGGTAACATGGGAACGAGACTTATCATGATATGATATAGTATATATAGTTATATACGCCTATAGTTTACCGTACGCCATGATCTCACCCACCAATGCTGACACAGCTTGGATGAAGGTCAGAATACCAGCCAGAGGACGCCGCTCCTGCCGCTCAAAAAAGAAACATCATTCAGCCGTCACAGCGTTGGAATTGGGAAAATATCTTCAATTTGTTAGCTCTCCATTTTTTTAACTCTGCCATGGCCGGTCCTAAGCCCGTGCTGCGAAAAGAGGAAGGTTGGGTGCTGGGACAGTAAACCAGCCCTGTAAAAAAAAGTGCCGCTATGTTTCGAGTGAAAGGAAGACGTTCACTGCACCTGGGACTGGACAAGTGTGGCTAGCAGAAGGTTTAACAGGGTAACATGGGAACGAGACTTATCATGATATGATATAGTATATATAGTTTTATACTCCTATAGTTTACCGTACGCCATGATCTCACCCACCAATGCTGACACAGCTTGGATGAAGGTCAGAATACCAGCCAGAGGACGCCGCTCCTGCCGCTCAAAAAAGAAACATCATTCAGCCGTCACAGCGTTGGAATTGGGAAAATATCTTCAATTTGTTAGCTCTCCATTTTTTTAACTCTGCCATGGCCGGTCCTAAGCCCGTGCTGCGAAAAGAGGAAGGTTGGGTGCTGGGACAGTAAACCAGCCCTGTAAAAAAAAAGTGCCGCTATGTTTCGAGTGAAAGGAAGACGTTCACTGCACCTGGGACTGGACAAGTGTGGCTACCAGAAGGTTTAACAGGGTAACATGGGAACGAGACTTATCATGATATGATATAGTATATATAGTTATATACGCCTATAGTTTACCGTACGCCATGATCTCACCCACCAATGCTGACACAGCTTGGATGAAGGTCAGAATACCAGCCAGAGGACGCCGCTCCTGCCGCTCAAAAAAGAAACATCATTCAACCGTCACAGTGTTGGAATTGGGAAAATATCTTCAATTTGTTAGCTCTCCATTTTTTTAACTCTGCCATGGCCGGTCCTAAGCCCGTGCTGCGAAAAGAGGAAGGTTGGGTGCTGGGACAGTAAACCAGCCCTGTAAAAAAAAGTGCCGCTATGTTTCGAGTGAAAGGAAGACGTTCACTGCACCTGGGACTGGACAAGTGTGGCTAGCAGAAGGTTTAACAGGGTAACATGGGAACGAGACTTATCATGATATGATATAGTATATATAGTTATATACGCCTATAGTTTACCGTACGCCATGATCTCACCCACCAATGCTGACACAGCTTGGATGAAGGTCAGAATACCAGCCAGAGGACGCCGCTCCTGCCGCTCAAAAAAGAAACATCATTCAGCCGTCACAGCGTTGGAATTGGGAAAATATCTTCAATTTGTTAGCTCTCCATTTTTTTAACTCTGCCATGGCCGGTCCTAAGCCCGTGCTGCGAAAAGAGGAAGGTTGGGTGCTGGGACAGTAAACCAGCCCTGTAAAAAAAAGTACCGCTATGTTTCGAGTGAAAGGAAGACGTTCACTGCACCTGGGACTGGACAAGTGTGGCTAGCAGAAGGTTTAACAGGGTAACATGGGAACGAGACTTATCATGATATGATATAGTATATATAGTTATATACGCCTATAGTTTACCGTACGCCATGATCTCACCCACCAATGCTGACACAGCTTGGATGAAGGTCAGAATACCAGCCAGAGGACGCCGCTCCTGCCGCTCAAAAAAGAAACATCATTCAGCCGTCACAGCGTTGGAATTGGGAAAATATCTTCAATTTGTTAGCTCTCCATTTTTTTAACTCTGCCATGGCCGGTCCTAAGCCCGTGCTGCAAAAAGAGGAAGGTTGGGTGCTGGGACAGTAAACCAGCCCTGTAAAAAAAAGTGCCGCTATGTTTCGAGTGAAAGGAAGACGTTCACTGCACCTGGGACTGGACAAGTGTGGCTAGCAGAAGGTTTAACAGGGTAACATGGGAACGAGACTTATCATGATATGATATAGTATATATAGTTATATACGCCTATAGTTTACCGTACGCCATGATCTCACCCACCAATGCTGACACAGATTGGATGAAGGTCAGAATACCAGCCAGAGGACGCCGCTCCTGCCGCTCAAAAAAGAAACATCATTCAGCCGTCACAGCGTTGGAATTGGGAAAATATCTTCAATTTGTTAGCTCTCCATTTTTTTAACTCTGCCATGGCCGGTCCTAAGCCCGTGCTGCGAAAAGAGGAAGGTTGGGTGCTGGGACAGTAAACCAGCCCTGTAAAAAAAAGTGCCGCTATGTTTCGTGTGAAAGGAAGACGTTCACTGCACCTGGGACTGGACAAGTGTGGCTACCAGAAGGTTTAACAGGGTAACATGGGAACGAGACTTATCATGATATGATATAGTATATATAGTTATATACGCCTATAGTTTACCGTACGCCATGATCTCACCCACCAATGCTGACACAGCTTGGATGAAGGTCAGAATACCAGCCAGAGGACGCTGCTCCTGCCGCTCAAAAAAGAAACATCATTCAGCCGTCACAGCGTTGGAATTGGGAAAATATCTTCAATTTGTTAGCTCTCCATATTTTTAACTCTGCCATGGCCGGTCTTAAGCCCGTGCTGTGAAAAGAGGAAGGTTGGGTGCTGGGACAGTAAACCAGCCCTGTAAAAAAAAGTGCCGCTATGTTTCGATTGAAATGAAGATGTTCACTGCACCTGGGACTGGACAAGTGTGGCTAGCAGAAGGTTTAACAGGGTAACATGGGAACGAGACTTATCATGATATGATATAGTATATATAGTTATATACGCCTATAGTTTACCGTACGCCATGATCTCACCCACCAATGCTGACACAGCTTGGATGAAGGTCAGAATACCAGCCAGAGGACGCCGCTCCTGCCGCTCAAAAAAGAAACATCATTCAGCCGTCACAGCGTTGGAATTGGGAAAATATCTTCAATTTGTTAGCTCTCCATTTTTTTAACTCTGCCATGGCCGGTCCTAAGCCCGTGCTGCGAAAAGAGGAAGGTTGGGTGCTGGGACAGTAAACCAGCCCTGTAAAAAAAAGTGCCGCTATGTTTCGAGTGAAAGGAAGACGTTCACTGCACCTGGGACTGGACAAGTGTGGCTAGCAGAAGGTTTAACAGGGTAACATGGGAACGAGACTTATCATGATATGATATAGTATATATAGTTATATACGCCTATAGTTTACCGTACGCCATGATCTCACCCACCAATGCTGACACAGCTTGGATGAAGGTCAGAATACCAGCCAGAGGACGCCGCTCCTGCCGCTCAAAAAAGAAACATCATTCAGCCGTCACAGCGTTGGAATTGGGAAAATATCTTCAATTTGTTAGCTCTCCATTTTTTTAACTCTGCCATGGCCGGTCCTAAGCCCGTGCTGCGAAAAGAGGAAGGTTGGGTGCTGGGACAGTAAACCAGCCCTGTAAAAAAAAAGTGCCGCTATGTTTCGAGTGAAAGGAAGACGTTCACTGCACCTGGGACTGGACAAGTGTGGCTAGCAGAAGGTTTAACAGGGTAACATGGGAACGAGACTTATCATGATATGATATAGTATATATAGTTTTATACGCCTATAGTTTACCGTACGCCATGATCTCACCCACCAATGCTGACACAGCTTGGATGAAGGTCAGAATACCAGCCAGAGGACGCCGCTCCTGCCACTCAAAAAAGAAACATCATTCAGCCGTCACAGCGTTGGAATTGGGAAAATATCTTCAATTTGTTAGCTCTCCATTTTTTTAACTCTGCCATGGCCGGTCCTAAGCCCGTGCTGCGAAAAGAGGAAGGTTGGGTGCTGGGACAGTAAACCAGCCCTGTAAAAAAAAGTGCCGCTATGTTTCAAGTTAAAGGAAGACGTTCACTGCACCTGGGAATGGACAAGTGTGGCTAGCAGAAGATTTACCAGGGTAACATGGGAACGAGACTTATCATGATATGATATAGTATATATAGTTATATACGCCTATAGTTTACCGTACGCCATGATCTCACCCACCAATGCTGACACAGCTTGGATGAAGGTCAGAATACCAGCCAGAGGACGCCGCTCCTGCCGCTCAAAAAAGAAACATCATTCAGCCGTCACAGCATTGGAATTGGGAAAATATCTTCAATTTGTTAGCTCTCCATTTTTTTAACTCTGCCATGGCCGGTCCTAAGCCCGTGCTGCGAAAAGAGGAAGGTTGGGTGCTGGGACAGTAAACCAGCCCTGTAAAAAAAAGTGCCGCTATGTTTTGAGTGAAAGGAAGACGTTCACTGCACCTGGGACTGGACAAGTGTGGCTAGCAGAAGGTTTAACAGGGTAACATGGGAATGAGACTTATCATGATATGATATAGTATATATAGTTATATACGCCTATAGTTTACCGTACGCCATGATCTCACCCACCAATGCTGACACAGCTTGGATGAAGGTCAGAATACCAGCCAGAGGACGCCGCTCTTGCCGCTCAAAAAAGAAACATCATTCAGCCGTCACAGTGTTGGAATTGGGAAAATATCTTCAATTTGTTAGCTCTCCATTTTTTTAACTCTGCCATGGCCGGTCCTAAGCTCGTGCTGCGAAAAGAGGAAGGTTGGGTGCTGGGACAGTAAACCAGCCCTGTAAAAAAAAGTGCCGCTATGTTTCGAGTGAAAGGAAGACGTTCACTGCACCTGGGACTGGACAAGTGTGGCTAGCAGAAGGTTTAACAGGGTAACATGGGAACGAGACTTATCATGATATGATATAGTATATATAGTTATATACGCCTATAGTTTACTCTACGCCATGATCTCACCCACCAATGCTGACACAGCTTGGATGAAGGTCAGAATACCAGCCAGAGGACGCCGCTCCTGCCGCTCAAAAAAGAAACATCATTCAGCCGTCACAGCGTTGGAATTGGGAAAATATCTTCAATTTGTTAGCTCTCCATTTTTTTAACTCTGCCATGGCCGGTCCTAAGCCCGTGCTGCGAAAAGAGGAAGGTTGGGTGCTGGGACAGTAAACCAGCCCTGTAAAAAAAAGTGCCGCTATGTTTCGAGTGAAAGGAAGACGTTCACTGCACCTGGGACTGGACAAGTGTGGCTAGCAGAAGGTTTAACAGGGTAACATGGGAACGAGACTTATCATGATATGATATAGTATATATAGTTATATACGCCTATAGTTTACTCTACGCCATGATCTCACCCACCAATGCTGACACAGCTTGGATGAAGGTCAGAATACCAGCCAGAGGACGCTGCTCCTGCCGCTCAAAAAAGAAACATCATTCAGCCGTCACAGCGTTGGAATTGGGAAAATATCTTCAATTTGTTAGCTCTCCATTTTTTTAACTCTGCCATGGCCGGCCCTAAGTCCGTGCAGCGAAAAAGAGGAAGGTTGGGTGCTGGGACAGTAAACCAGCCCTGTAAAAAAAAGTGCCGCTATGTTTCGAGTGAAAGGAAGACGTTCACTGCACCTGGGACTGGACAAGTGTGGCTAGCAGAAGGTTTAACAGGGTAACATGGGAACGAGACTTATCATGATATGATATAGTATATATAGTTATATACGCCTATAGTTTACCGTACGCCATGATCTCACCCACCAATGCTGACACAGCTTGGATGAAGGTCAGAATACCAGCCAGAGGACGCCGCTCCTGCCGCTCAAAAAAGAAACATCATTCAGCCGTCACAGCGTTGGAATTGGGAAAATATCTTCAATTTGTTAGCTCTCCATTTTTTTAACTCTGCCATGGCCGGTCCTAAGCCCGTGCTGCGAAAAGAGGAAGGTTGGGTGCTGGGACAGTAAACCAGCCCTGTAAAAAAAAGTGCCGCTATGTTTCGAGTGAAAGGAAGACGTTCACTGCACCTGGGACTGGACAAGTGTGGCTAGCAAAAGGTTTAACAGGGTAACATGGGAACGAGACTTATCATGATATGATATAGTATATATAGTTATATACGCCTATAGTTTACTGTACACCATGATCTCACCCACCAATGCTGACACAGCTTAGATGAAGGTCAGAATACCAGCCAGAGGACGCTGCTCCTGCCGCTCAAAAAAGAAACATCATTCAGCCGTCACAGCGTTGGAATTGGGAAAATATCTTCAATTTGTTAGCTCTCCATTTTTTTAACTCTGCCATGGCCGGTCCTAAGCCCGTGCTGCGAAAAGAGGAAGGTTGGGTGCTGGGACAGTAAACCAGCCCTGTAAAAAAAAGTGCCGCTATGTTTCGAGTGAAAGGAAGACGTTCACTGCACCTGGGACTGGACAAGTGTGGCTAGCAGAAGGTTTAACAGGGTAACATGGGAACGAGACTTATCATGAAATGATATAGTATATATAGTTATATACGCCTATAGTTTACCGTACACCATGATCTCACCCACCAATGCTGACACAGCTTGGATGAAGGTCAGAATACGAGCCAGAGGACGCCGCTCCTGCCGCTCAAAAAAGAAACATCATTCAGCCGTCACAGCGTTGGAATTGGGAAAATATCTTCAATTTGTTAGCTCTCCATTTTTTTAACTCTGCCATGGCCGGTCCTAAGCCCGTGCTGCGAAAAGAGGAAGGTTGGGTGCTGGGACAGTAAACCAGCCCTGTAAAAAAAAGTGCCGCTATGTTTCGAGTGAAAGGAAGACGTTCACTGCACCTGGGACTGGACAAGTGTGGCTAGCAGAAGGTTTAACAGGGTAACATTGGAACGAGACTTATCATGCTATGATATAGTATATATAGTTATATATGCCTATAGTTTACCGTACGCCATGATCTCACCCACCAATGCTGACACAGCTTGGATGAAGGTCAGAATACCAGCCCGAGGACGCCGCTCCTGCCGCTCAAAAAAGAAACATCATTCAGCCGTCACAGCATTGGAATTGGGAAAATATCTTCAATTTGTTAGCTCTCCATTTTTTTAACTCTGCCATGGCCGGTCCTAAGCCCGTGCTGCGAAAAGAGGAAGGTTGGATGCTGGGACAGTAAACCAGCCCTGTAAAAAAAAGTGCCGCTATGTTTCGAGTGAAAGGAAGACGTTCACTGCACCTGGGACTGGACAAGTGTGGCTAGCAGAAGGTTTAACAGGGTAACATGGGAACGAGACTTAGCATGATATGATATAGTATATATAGTTATATACGCCTATAGTTTACCCTACGCCATGATCTCACCCACCAATGCTGACACAGCTTGGATGAAGGTCAGAATACCAGCCAGAGGACGCCGCTCCTGCCGCTCAAAAAAGAAACATCATTCAGCCGTCACAGCGTTGGAATTGGGAAAATATCTTCAATTTGTTAGCGCTCCATTTTTTTAACTCTGCCATGGCCGGTCCTAAGCCCGTGCTGCAAAAAGAGGAAGGTTGGGTGCTGGGACAGTAAACCAGCCCTGTAAAAAAAAAAGTGCCGCTATGTTTCGAGTGAAAGGAAGACGTTCACTGCACGTGGGAGTGGACAAGTGTGGCTAGCAGAAGGTTTAACAGGGTAACATGGGAACGAGACTTATCATGATATGATATAGTATATATAGTTATATACGCCTATAGTTTACCGTACGCCATGATCTCACCCACCAATGCTGACACAGCTTGGATGAAGGTCATAAAACCAGCCAGAGGACGCCGCTCCTGCCGCTCAAAAAAGAAACATCATTCAGCCGTCACAGCGTTGGAATTGGGAAAATATCTTCAATTTGTTAGCTCTCCATTTTTTTAACTCTGCCATGGCCGGTCCTAAGCCCGTGCTGCGAAAAGAGGAAGGTTGGGTGCTGGGACAGTAAACCAGCCCTGTAAAAAAAAGTGCTGCTATGTTTCGAGTGAAAGGAAGACGTTCACTGCGCCTGGGACTGGACAAGTGTGGCTAGCAGAAGGTTTAACAGGGTAACATGGGAACGAGACTTATCATGATATGATATAGTATATATAGTTAAATACGCCTATAGTTTACTGTACGCCATGATCTCACCCACCAATGCTGACACAGCTTGGATGAAGGTCAGAATACCAGCCAGAGGACGCCGCTCCTGCCGCTCAAAAAAGAAACATCATTCAGCCGTCACAGCGTTGGAATTGGGAAAATATCTTCAATTTGTTAGCTCTCCATTTTTTTAACTCTGCCATGGCCGGCCCTAAGCCCGTGCAGCGAAAAGAGGAAGGTTGGGTGCTGGGACAGTAAACCAGCCCTGTAAAAAAAAGTGCCGCTATGTTTCGAGTGAAAGGAAGACGTTCACTGCACCTGGGACTGGACAAGTGTGGCTAGCAGAAGGTTTAACAGGGTAACATGGGAACGAGACTTATCATGATATGATATAGTATATATAGTTATATACGCCTATAGTTTACCGTACGCCATGATCTCACCCACCAATGCTGACACAGCTTGGATGAAGGTCAGAATACAAGCCAGAGGACGCCGCTCCTGCCGCTCAAAAAAGAAACATCATTCAGCCGTCACAGCGTTGGAATTGGGAAAATATCTTCAATTTGTTAGCTCTCCATTTTTTTAACTCTGCCATGGCCGGTCCTAAGCCCGTGCTGCGAAAAGAGGAAGGTTGGGTGCTGGGACAGTAAACCAGCCCTGTAAAAAAAAGTGCCGCTATGTTTCGAGTGAAATGAAGACGTTCACTGCACCTGGGACTGGACAAGTGTGGCTAGCAGAAGGTTTAACAGGGTAACATGGGAACGAGACTTATCATGATATGATATAGTATATATAGTTATATACGCCTATAGTTTACCGTACGCCATGATCTCACCCACCAATGCTGACACAGCTTGGATGAAGGTCAGAATACCAGCCAGAGGACGCCGCTCCTGCCGCTCAAAAAAGAAACATCATTCAGCCGTCACAGCGTTGGAATTGGGAAAATATCTTCAATTTGTTAGCTCTCCATTTTTTTAACTCTGCCATGGCCGGTCCTAAGCCCGTGCTGCGAAAAGAGGAAGGTTGGGTGCTGGGACAGTAAACCAGCCCTGTAAAAAAAAGTGCCGCTATGTTTCGAGTGAAAGGAAGACGTTCACTGCACCTGGGACTGGACAAGTGTGGCTAGCAGAAGGTTTAACAGGGTAACATGGGAACGAGACTTATCATGATATGATATAGTATATATAGTTATATACGCCTATAGTTTACCGTACGCCATGATCTCACCCACCAATGCTGACACAGCTTGGATGAAGGTCAGAATACCAGCCAGAGGACGCCGCTCCTGCCGCTCAAAAAAGAAACATCATTCAGCCGTCACAGCGTTGGAACTGGGAAAATATCTTCAATTTGTTAGCTCTCCATATTTTTAACTCTGCCATGGCCGGTCCTAAGCCCGTGCTGTGAAAAGAGGAAGGTTGGGTGCTGGGACAGTAAACCAGCCCTGTAAAAAAAAGTGCCGCTATGTTTCGAGTGAAATGAAGACGTTCACTGCACCTGGGACTGGACAAGTGTGGCTAGCAGAAGGTTTAACAGGGTAACATGGGAACGAGACTTATCATGATATGATATAGTATATATAGTTATATACGCCTATAGTTTACCGTACGCCATGATCTCACCCACCAATGCTGACGCAGCTTGGATGAAGGTCAGAATACCAGCCAGAGGACGCCGCTCCTGCCACTCAAAAAAGAAACATCATTCAGCCGTCACAGTGTTGGAATTGGGAAAATATCTTCAATTTGTTAGCTCTCCATTTTTTTAACTCTGCCATGGCCGGTCCTAAGCCCGTGCAGCGAAAAGAGGAAGGTTGGGTGCTGGGACAGTAAACCAGCCCTGTAAAAAAAAGTGCCGCTATGTTTCGAGTGAAAGGAAGACGTTCACTGCACCTGGGACTGGACAAGTGTGGCTAGCAGAAGGTTTAACAGGGTAACATGGGAACGAGACTTATCATGATATGATATAGTATATATAGTTATATACGCCTATAGTTTACCGTACGCCATGATCTCACCCACCAATGCTGACACAGCTTGGATGAAGGTCAGAATACCAGCCAGAGGACGCCGCTCCTGCCGCTCAAAAAAGAAACATCATTCAGCCGTCACAGCATTGGAATTGGGAAAATATCTTCAATTTGTTAGCTCTCCATTTTTTTAACTCTGCCATGGCCGGTCCTAAGCCCGTGCTGCGAAAAGAGGAAGGTTGGGTGCTGGGACAGTAAACCAGCCCTGTAAAAAAAAGTGCCGCTATGTTTTGAGTGAAAGGAAGACGTTCACTGCACCTGGGACTGGACAAGTGTGGCTAGCAGAAGGTTTAACAGGGTAACATGGGAATGAGACTTATCATGATATGATATAGTATATATAGTTATATACGCCTATAGTTTACCGTACGCCATGATCTCACCCACCAATGCTGACACAGCTTGGATGAAGTTCAGAATACCAGCCAGAGGACGCCGCTCTTGCCGCTCAAAAAAGAAACATCATTCAGCCGTCACAGTGTTGGAATTGGGAAAATATCTTCAATTTGTTAGCTCTCCATTTTTTTAACTCTGCCATGGCCGGTCCTAAGCTCGTGCTGCGAAAAGAGGAAGGTTGGGTGCTGGGACAGTAAACCAGCCCTGTAAAAAAAAGTGCCGCTATGTTTCGAGTGAAAGGAAGACGTTCACTGCACCTGGGACTGGACAAGTGTGACTAGCAGAAGGTTTAACAGGGTAACATGGGAACGAGACTTATCATGATATGATATAGTATATATAGTTATATACGCCTATAGTTTACTGTACGCCATGATCTCACCCACCAATGCTGACACAGCTTGGATGAAGGTCATAAAACCAGCCAGAGGACGCCGCTCCTGCCGCTCAAAAAAGAAACATCATTCAGCCGTCACAGCGTTGGAATTGGGAAAATATCTTCAATTTGTTAGCTCTCCATTTTTTTAACTCTGCCATGGCCGGTCCTAAGCCCGTGCTGCGAAAAGAGGAAGGTTGGGTGCTGGGACAGTAAACCAGCCCTGTAAAAAAAAGTGCCGCTATGTTTCGAGTGAAAGGAAGACGTTCACTGCACCTGGGACTCTACAAGTGTGGCTAGCAGAAGGTTTAACAGGGTAACATGGGAACGAGACTTATCATGATATGATATAGTATATATAGTTATATACGCCTATAGTTTACTGTACGCCATGATCTCACCCACCAATGCTGACACAGCTTGGATGAAGGTCAGAATACCAGCCAGAGGACGCCGCTCCTGCCGCTCAAAAAAGAAACATCATTCAGCCGTCACAGCGTTGGAATTGGGAAAATATCTTCAATTTGTTAGCTCTCCATTTTTTTAACTCTGCCATGGCCGGTCCTAAGCTCGTGCTGCGAAAAGAGGAAGGTTGGGTGCTGGGACAGTAAACCAGCCCTGTAAAAAAAAGTGCCGCTATGTTTCGAGTGAAAGGAAGACGTTCACTGCACCTGGGACTGGACAAGTGTGACTAGCAGAAGGTTTAACAGGGTAACATGGGAACGAGACTTATCATGATATGATATAGTATATATAGTTATATACGCCTATAGTTTACCGTACGCCATGATCTCACCCACCAATGCTGACACAGCTTGGATGAAGGTCAGAATACCAGCCAGAGGACGCCGCTCCTGCCGCTCAAAAAAGAAACATCATTCAGCCGTCACAGCGTTGGAATTGGGAAAATATCTTCAATTTGTTAGCTCTCCATTTTTTTAACTCTGCCATGGCCGGCCCTAAGCCCGTGCAGCGAAAAGAGGAAGGTTGGGTGCTGGGACAGTAAACCAGCCCTGTAAAAAAAAGTGCCGCTATGTTTCGAGTGAAAGGAAGACGTTCACTGCACCTGGGACTGGACAAGTGTGGCTAGCAGAAGGTTTAACAGGGTAACATGGGAACGAGACTTATCATGATATGATATAGTATATATAGTTATATACGCCTATAGTTTACCGTACGCCATGATCTCACCCACCAATGCTGACACAGCTTGGATGAAGGTCAGAATACAAGCCAGAGGACGCCGCTCCTGCCGCTCAAAAAAGAAACATCATTCAGCCGTCACAGCGTTGGAATTGGGAAAATATCTTCAATTTGTTAGCTCTCCATTTTTTTAACTCTGCCATGGCCGGTCCTAAGCCCGTGCTGCGAAAAGAGGAAGGTTGGGTGCTGGGACAGTAAACCAGCCCTGTAAAAAAAAGTGCCGCTATGTTTCGAGTGAAATGAAGACGTTCACTGCACCTGGGACTGGACAAGTGTGGCTAGCAGAAGGTTTAACAGGGTAACATGGGAACGAG